>NC_088872.1:24764374-24883897 GCF_032884065.1 Artemia franciscana | reverse complement strand
AATCTCGGTGTCTTGCATGCGTTTCTCTCTATCTCTCTCTCTCTCTCTCTCTCTCTTCTCTCCTCTCCTCTCTCCTCTACTCTCTCTCTCTCTCCTCTCTCTCTCTCTCTCTCTGTGTGTGTGTGTGTGCCTATCTATCTGAGCAACTGTTTGCACGTCTCTGCGTCTGACTTGGTGTGTGTTGGTTGGTGTTGTGTTTGTATGTGTTTTTGTCTCTCACTCTCTGTGCCTTTCTATCTGAGCATATTTGTACTTGCCCCTGTGTCTGTCTTTGTGTGTTTGTGCATGTAACTGTGTTTTTTTCTAGGTGTTTCTCTCTCTCTTTTAGTGCCTGTGTATCTGAGCAGCTGTTTGCTTGTCTCTCTCTCTCTCTTTGCCTATGAGTTTGAGCGGGTGTTTGACTGTCCCCGTGTCTGTCTTTGTGTGTTTACGTGTCTGAATCTGTGTCTTTGCATGTGTTTTTGATCTCTCTCACTCTATGTACCTATTTGTCTGAGCGGGTGTTTGGTTGTCTCTGTCTTTGTATGTTCGTGTATCCGATATTTCTCTCTCTCTCTCTCTCTCTCTGTACTTTTGTGTCTCAGCGGCTGTTTGTGTCTAAGTGGCGGTTTGCTTGTCTCTGAGTCTATCTGGCTCGGTGTGTTTGTATGCGTCTCTCTCTCTCTCTCTCTCTTTACGCCTATGCGTCTGAGCGGCTGTTTGCTTGTCTCTGTGTCTGTCTGTGTGTGTGTCTGACTCGGTGTGTTTGTATCTGTTTTTCTCTCTCTCTCTCTCTCTCTCTATATATATATGCATATGTCTGAAAGGCGGTTTGCCCGTCTCTTTGTCTGACTCTGTGTTTGTATGTATTTTTTGTCTCTCTCTCTATATGCTTATGTGTCCGAGTGACAGTTTGATTGTCTCTGTGTCTCTCTGTGTGTGTCTGACTCAGTGCGTTTGTAGTTGTTTCTCACTCTCTCTATCTATGTATGCCTATGTGTCTGAGCAGCTGTTTGCATGTCTCTGTGTGTCTGACTCTGTGTATTTCTATGTGTTTTGTCTCTCTCTCTCTCTCTCTCTTTCTCTGTGCCTGTCTATCTGAGCGTATGTTTGGTTGACCCCGTGTCTGTTTTTGTGTGCCTGACTCTGGGTTTTTGTAGGTATTCTTCTCTCTTACTCTGCACCTGTATTTCTGAGTGGCTCTCTCTCTCTCTCTCTCTTCTCTCTCTCTCACTCTCTCTCTCTCTCTCTCTCTCCCTCTCTCTCTCTGTGCCTATGTGTTTGAGCAGGCGTCGGCTTTTGCTCGTGTCCGTCTGTGTGTCTATGTATCTCAGTCTGTGTGTTTATATTTGCTTTTGTCTCTCTTACTCTCTGTGCCTGTGGGTCTGAGTGGGTAATTGCTTACCCCTGTGTCTGTCTTTGTATGTTTGTGTGTGCGTAGGTGTTTGCTTATCTCTCTCTGTTCCTGTGTGTCTTAGAGGAGGTTTGCTTGTCCCCGTGTCTGTCTTTTGTGTTTGTATGTCTGACTCAGTGTTTGTTTGTATGTGTTTTTTTCTCTCTAACTCTAAGCACCTGTATGTCTGAGCGGATGTTTGCTTGTTTCTCTTTGTATGTGTGTGTGTCTGATAATGTGTTTGTTTGTGCTTTTGTCTTTCTCTCTCTCTGTGCCAGTGTGTCTGAGTGGAATTTTACTTATCCCCATGTCTGTCTTTGTGTGTTTGTGGGTCAGACTCTGTGTCTGAATAATCTATGTGTTTGTATGTGTTTTTCTCTCTCTCATTATAAGTGCTTGTGTGTCTTAGCGGACGTTTGCTTGTTTTTCTTTGTGTGTTGGTGCGTCTGAGAGTGTGTTCCTATATATATCTCTCTCTCTCTATGCCTGTCTGTCTGAGCAGATGTTTCCTTGTCTCCGTGTCTGTCTTTGTGTGATGGTGTGTCTGTCTCTGTGTGTGTGCTTGTAAGTTTTTTTGTCTCGCTAACTCTCTGTGCCTATGTGTCTGAGCCGCTGTTTGTGTGTGTCTGTCTTTGTGTGTTTGTGCGTCTAACTATGTGTTTGTAGGCGTTTGCTTGTCCCCATGTCTGTGTTTCTGACTGTGTGTTTGCAGGTTTTCTCTCTCTCTCCCTCTCTCTCTCTCTCTCTCTTTCTCTCTCTCTCTCTCTCTTTCTCTCTCTCTCTGTGCATGTGTATCTGAGCAGGTGTTTGCATGTTTTTGTGTCTACCTTTGTATGTTTGCATGTCTGGCTCTGTTTGTTTGAGTTTTTGTATCTCTCTCTCTGTCTCTCTCTCTCTCTCTCTCTCTCTCTCTCTCTCTCTCTCTCTCTTAATGTCTGTGTCTGTTTGTCCGGGCGGTGTTTGTTTGTCTCTCTGCCTGTCTTTGTGTGAATGTGTTTCTGATGTGCGAGTTTTTGTCTCTCTCTCTCTTAGCCTATGTGCTTAAGCGGATGTATACTTGATCCCGTGTCGGTGTGTTTGTGTGTCTGACTGCGCGTTTGTAGGTGTTTTTGTCTCTCTGTGCCTGTGTATCTGAGTAGGTGTTTGCATGTTTCTGTGTCTGTATTTGTGTGTCTGCATGTCTAGCTCTGTGTGTCTGTATGTGTTTTTGTCTCTCTATCATACTCTCTGTGTATGTTTTTCTGAGCGGGTGTTTGTTTGTATCTCTGTAAGTCTTTGTGTGTTTGTTTCTGACTCTGTGTGTTTGAATGGGTATTTTGTCTTTTTCTCTCTGTCTCTCTCTGTGCCTGAGTGACTGTTTGCTTGTCTCTGTGTCTGTCTTTGTGTGTTGATTTTGATAACACCACGTAAGGTTTCGATAATGCAATAGAGGTATCTCGTTATACCAGGCGAGAGTTTGAAAATGTTGTGCAAGATGTTTGATAAAATCAGACAAGATTTTGGTAATATCACGCAAGATTTGGAAATACTTGGCTAAATTCTTATCAATACAACAATCTATTATCATATGGCACCCTTAAAAAAAATTACTTGACAGAACCAGCTGCTAATAGCCTGCAAATTCTGAGTCCAAAAAAGTAAAATAATGTCACTTCAAAAATTATTTTAATAGTAAAAACGACGACTAACATATACATATCAATTTCATTTCGTATTTCCGAAATGTCAAAAGTGAATTTTTTGTTTTAAATATATTTTATGTCATTTTAAGACATGAAAAAAAGTTGAAAAAATTTCTAGGTCAAAAAATTTAAAGTTAAAAAAAAATTGAAAAAGTTTAAAAAAGTTCAAAAACAATTAAGTACACAAACAGGGAGGAGGAAAAGGTTGGGATAGGGGACATTAGGCCCCTTGAAGATTGGACATGGATGAACATAAGTTCCCTCTTAAAAAAGAGCCATAGCAATTGATTCATTGGGGAAAATAACTTTGCCAGTTTGCTCTACCCAAGCACGTGACAAGACTAGTGTCATACAATCCTAAATAAAAGGATTATTATAGAATTAGATTGTCAAAACATGTATTTCAACTTTCCTTGTTAATAATGTCCAGACACGTATTTGAAAATGAGATCCCCGTTGGATTATGCTAAGGAAATATCTCTTGTAGCATGATCATGCAAGAAGGTCAATGTTCTAGTTTAGGCAATCTTTAGTTTCCTAATAAGGGTGTAAGTTCAGTTTCTATTGACCCTATCTTTTGAGCCTCAAGGGTCTTAGCTCTGGAGGTAAAGACCCACAACTACTCACCTTATACCTAATTAGTTGTTTTCTGCCCAACTCGTTTCTTCTCTTTTACAGTGAAGTGCGTTTTTTACAACTTATTAAAGATTACCTCAGTTCACACTTTGGGACGAACTAATATCTATGCATCTGTGACAACTGTCCGAGATTCATCAACCTTTCCGAGATTCCGAGACAACTTTTTGTAGTAATTTTATTCTGTTGCCGCTATAATTACAGATAACTAGGTAAGTTATAAGGGGCTATAGCATAAAACATTTTAACTAGTGACAACGGTTATAAATTCCTAATCAAAAAGTATAATAAAAAACAAAATAAAGGATGGCTTCAAGCTTAAACATGGTTAAAACAAAGGCTTCAAGGTTAAAAGGCTAAAAGGTTCGCTCCCTGCTTGCTGTAAACAATCGAGTCACATTATTTCTATACATCTTTTTTTCGGGGGGGGGGGGGGGGGGGCACTCCGAGTATCATAAACATCAACATAGCTAGTTAATTGTTAGACGAAAAAGTTGACACACGAGCTTTTTTCATGAAATAACAGTCAAGAATTAAATTGAAAAATTTTAACTGAAGTTCCAATTTCATCAACAATTTTGTGTATCAAACTGTCTAGATTAAGGTACAAGTATAATTTTATGTTCCACCAGGAGGGGTTAACGGGTGAAGTATTTTTTCAGAAGTGTATGTCAAATTTGTTTACGAGTCTACAAATAAATTGGGATGGAGGAGCGTCCCCAGTGCATCGGGGGACAACTAACTATAATTCAAAGTTAGCTCTGATCGGAACAGACAAATTTTGACATGATTTTGGTCCCTTATTTTATGAAGGTGAGGTATTCCAGAGATACTGAAATAATTTTGTTTGTCTTTATTTGATTTTAGCCCGTCATTTTCTTGCACGAGCATTATTGTCCGCTCAGTCACTGGAAAAGGCTCAGGCTATTCTCAGAGATCGTCCTATTGGTTCTTCCGATGGTTTTTCAGTTAATATGACTTTCATCAAGCAGGTAAGCTTGCTTAAATTTCACTTCACCTTACTTCAAACCCAAAGCCCTGGACTTGCATAAGTTTGACACGGAAGCCAAAAATGACATTCAGATATGAACACCAACAAAAAAAATCCCCACCTTCTCTATGTTCTTCTGCTAATTGTCCAGTTAGCAAAAAGTGAGACAAAAAAAAAATGGAACTAAAAACAGTGACAAGTCCAAATTACAAAAATAAAACGATATACATTATTTTTTTTCTACAAATAGTTATTTATAACCTTCATCTAATACCTTTTATCGGGAATAGCCCAGAATCATGATTCATTTCATTTCAAAAATTTTCAAATGTAAACTTTGACACTGCATACCATTGGTTTAAAAAAAAACTGGATGAGGATGTAAACAATAAATATTAATATAATTATTTTAATCCAATACCCCATTTTTACACAAAAGAATGGTTTCCCATGTTATAATAGTTTGTAAGTCAGTAGTTTCCAAGAAATTAGTCGAAAATTTGTTGAAACCCATTCAAAGGCGGCTTGGCGAGAAATTTTGTCCCTTTTCCCCCTTAAATAATGATACTACTGTGACTGCCGTGGACTCAAGAATAAACGAACAGATTTTGTTTTTTGTTTTATGATTCCTTAATTAAAGATATTTTCCATTCCATGTTTTATCATGGTTGCAGGGCTAGCTGCAACCTAATAATGAATACATTTTTTGGGGAAGAAAGGGAATGAAACTTCATGCTTTGTTTTTGCTTGTTCTAATATCTACTCCTTCAAGCCCAAGACAAACATACTTATTGTGCGCATGTCTTTGTTTTAGGTGAAACGCGACTTTTTCAAACAGAAACTTATTTTCCTGCACCATGTCGTCAATACAACACTCATCAAAGAAGTTCTAAATATCCAGAAATTCCAGGTTGTATGCTATGCCTGTCTTAGGCTTCCCTGTATAATCATCAACTGGGTCGACTCTCAGTCTGGAGATTACGAAAAAAAGAATTATAATACATGCCAAAACCTAAAGCATTAGGACAGCAAAAAGAAAGATTTAGGAGCCAGCGAACATCCAATCATAAGTACGTCATTGTTTAACTCGTTGACACTCTTCGTGTTATAACTTGTCTCATAATTTTAGGAAGGAGATCGCCTGTTTCACAATGTTGAAGTAGCTCCGTCAACAAATGAAGATGAATCTAATCTTAGCATTCTAACAATTGGTCCGGGCGAACACTTACTTCACTGTAACAAGTAAGTTAGCAACCCCAGAAGCTTCTTTTTCTAACTAATTACTAGGCTACTGGAGACGTACAGTTCATTTTTTTTTTCTACGGTACGAAAGACAATCTTGGATATTATTCAAATGCATACTTGAATTGGTTGGGTTTCGTAACACATTGGCTCATCTCCAAAAGTCACTGAACCTTATTTTCATTTGGCGATTGAGAGAAAGAGAAAAATAAGAAAAGAAAACAGCACAAAGCGACACTCCACTTCATACTATTATGGAAAACATCAAAAATGTAACCTCTTCATGAATAAGATCATATTATTTCAGCATCTTTATTTGACAAAAACATAAAGCTACACGCAAAAAAATAAATAGATGATTCTCCCCCACCTTTTCACTAATTTACCAGAAGTATCCAAGTCCTCCTGGAATACCTAAAATTTTACAGCCTAAAAATACATCTTTTCATGTTTGACCTTCTGTCTTGGAACAATGTTACGAAACGTAGGTTTTTACGGTTCAGAGGCTAGAATCTCACAGGATTTCTCTAGATGGGGAGATGATTTGAAAATAGAGATTGTATCATTAAGCCAAACTTTTCCTGAGGAGTTTTTGGGTCAATATTTGGAGAGGAATCCACTAATATTCCTTGTTCAAGTTTCATTTTTCTGCGGAGAGTGGATCTGAGGCGGCACTCTGCCGTATGACATCCACCTTTACCAATATAATTGTCGCCACTAGTATCGTCATTTTAATCACCATCATTTTCGAAGGTCATCATCATCATTACTGATACCAACATCGTCACTGATGATATCAATGATCTCGTCCCCATTAATTATTATACCGAAATAATTTGGTTGCTAAAGGTGATTTTCTTTGTTGATAGTTGACAGTTTCCTCTTCTTCGCCATTGTTATCGTATTAACCATTGTTCAAGCCGTCATGGGTGTCACTATTATCACCATTATGATTTAATCAGTTCAACAATGCCCTCAAAAATAACTTAACCCCTCCTTCAATACTTCTTCCAGCCACGTCTCATATTGACTGTGCTGTGATCAGTTCTACCAAAAGCCAAGACCGGGCCCCGGGGACAAAATTATTCCACAAGTCCCTGCGTTTCTTATTTTCAAACAGTCCGAGGTAACGCACTGTAAGGAGCGACCCGGCTCAATAGTAACCACAACTATATAGATATATCGAAAGAATCGGCTTATTATGCTGACTTTAAGTATATGTTTCATTAAGTTTAGTGTCATCGATTAAAGGCTATGAGCCTGATAAAATTTACCTGACTTTCGAAAAAAGGGGGAACAACGCCCTAACAGTATTAGAATCTTAGTGAAAATCACACCATCAGATTCAGCGTATTAGAGAATCCTACTGTAGTGGTTTCAAGCTCCTACTTTCAAATGTCGAGTTTCGTAGTTTTGCCAGAAGAAAGATCACTGATGCGTATTCATTTGTTTTTTTTTGTTTCTTTTTTCCCAGGGGTGATCGTACCGACCCAGTGGTCCTAGAATATCGTGAGAAGGCTCATTCAAACGGAAATTAGTTCTAATGCTGTTTTAAATGACGAAAAAGATTGCAGGGCCACCTGTCCCCCTCCCCTGTCCCTTCTTTCCCAAAGTCGCCTGATCCAAATTCTGAGATAGCCATTTTGCTCATCATAGTTGAAAGGACCAATAACTATGCCTTTGGATATAGCATGACCCCCCGCCTACATCCCCTCGGAAAGGTCTAAGCTAAAATTTACCCTTTTTTACATAGTATTTGTTATTGTGAAGTATATATACATTTTCGGGCGGGGGGGGGGGGATGAATTTTTTCCTTAGGGTTTATTCAGCGGGAAATTTTTTATGGAGAGAGGAGTTTCCGGGAAGTAAAAAGTCGGGGGAAATTATACACTGGGGGAATTTGCCAGAACTCCTCCAGATTTCCTGACATTACTTAAAAACGTGAAAAAAAGAGCAAGGTGTTGAGAAGGGGGCAATCCCCTTCGTACACGTAATAATTTCTGTTCGTTTTAAATTTTAGTGTTGCTCCATGCTTTCAGTAGATTTTTTTTTTAATTCAATATTATAAAGTAATTCCAATACAAATGAAGGCGCATGATCATTGCGTTGGTTTTTGATAACCCGAAACAGAGAATTATGGATGAGTTGTAGCAAATGGGTAATTTTTACATCACAGGGTTTTTTTTTTTTTTTTTTTTTTTTTTTTTTTTTTTTTTTTTTTTTTTTTTTTTATTGAACAAGATAAGTATGTAGGAGTTTTTTTTTAGAGGAATATGTGAAAAAAAAAAAAAAGGAAAATCATACGAAAAATGTAGAATCTTGAAGAAAATATAAAGGTGCACAACGTTCTACATTCAGATCCAAAGGTCCCCCTCAGCTTGAGGTGCCAGGACTGAATTCTCAGGACATTATGCTTTTGCTGGGTTGAATTTCCCGTGCCCTGATTTTTGCATCGTTGGAATTTTTTCAGACTTGGATTTCGCTTTTGTTGAGTTTTACCAGACTAAACTTTTTGAGTTGATTTTTACGTGAGCCATCTAGTTTTATTGTAGATTTACTCTTACACAGGTATTTACGACTCAAGGTAGACGAGGCACCTGGCTCATTGGCTGTTGAAAGCAGTTGCCACAGACACGACACTTTTGCCAAGTTTGTGAAGCCAAAATGTTGCAATGATGTAAAATGTCTACTTGGTGATCAATCCGATGCCATATTCTCCTTTTTTCGGGAAGGTGGAGATCCTGATTTCGTGAAAACCATTTGTACTGGTAAGGAAACTGTGGATTATTAATATATATATATATATATATATATATATATATATATATATATATATATATATATATATATATATATATATATATATATATATATATATATAACAAATTTCCATAAAAAAGATTATGGATCTTCTAAAAAACAAGAGCTAAGAGCTCATATGGCACTTGTGACGAGGCGAGAAGAGCTAAGAGCCAAGAGATCATATGATATGAGCTCTAACAAAATTCTATGAATCAATAGATTGATTTAAAAAGAAAAATAAGAGGCTTAATGCCGGTCAGGATTTAAAATAAGAGCTCTGAGTCACGATGTCCTTCTAAATATCAAAATTCATTAAGATCCGATTACCCACTCGTAAGTTATAAATACCTAATTTTTTCTAATTTTTCCTCTCCCTTTAGCCCCCCAGATGGTCGAATCTGGGAAAACGACTTTATCAAGTCAATTTGTGAAGCTCCCTGACACGCCAACCAATTTTCATCGTCCTAGCACGTCCAGAAGCACCAAACTCGCCAAATCACTGAACCCCTCCCCCCAACTCCTCCAAAGAGAGCGAATCCAGTACGATTAGGTCAATCACGTATCAAGGACATTTGTTTATTCTATCCACCAAGCTTCATCCCGATTCCTCCACTCCAAGCGTTTTTCCAAGATTTCCCCCTCCAACTCCCCCTAATATAATCGGGATTTGGAATAATAGCTCTGAGACATGGATTCCTTCTAAAAATCAAATTTCAATAAGATCCGATCATCTATTCATAAGATAAAAATATCCCAATTTTCACGTTTTCCAAGAATACCGGTTCCCCCCTCCAACTCCCCCCAATGTCACAGGATCTGGTTGGAATTTAAAATTAGAACTTTAAAGCGCAAGATCCTTCTAAATATCAAATTTCATTAAGATCTGGTCACCCTTTCGTAAGCTACAAATACCTCAATTTTCAAAATTACCCCCCCCCCCCAGGTTCGGTTATGTCAGTCACGTATCTTAGACAGGTTTCTATTATTCCCATCCAGTTTCATCCTGATCTCACCGCTTTAAGTATTTTCTAAGATTTCCGGTCCCCCCAACTGCCCCCCGCCCCAATTACGCTTGATCCGGTTGAGATTTAAAATAGGAGATTTGAGTTACGAGGATCTTCTAAATATGAAGTTTCATGAAGATCCGATCACTCCTTCGTAAGTTAAAAATACTTACTATAAATAGCATACTTGCTAAAAAATTAGCCCCCCCCTCAATAGAGCGGATCCGTTCCAATTATTTAAATCACGTAAGTAAGACTTCTGCGTATTTTTCCCAACAAGCTCCATCCCGATCCCTCCAATCTAAGCGTTTTCCATGATTTTAGGTTCCCCCACCCCAAACTCCCCCAATGTCACCAGATCCGGTCGGGATTTAAAATAAAAGCTTTGAGACACGATATCCTTCTAAATATCAAATTTCATTGAGATCCGATCACCCGTTCGTAAGTTAAAAATACCACATTTTTTCTAATTTTTCAGAATTAACCCCTCCCCCAACTACCCCAAAGAGAGCGGATCCGTTCCGGTTATGTCAATCATGTATCTAGGACTTGTGCTTATCTTTCCCACCAAGTTTCATCTCGATCCCTCCACTCTAAGTGTTTTCCATGTTTTAGGTTCCCCCTCCCAGCTCCCCCCCCCAATGTCACCAGATCCGGTCGGGATTTAAAATAAGAGCTCTGAGACACGATAGCCTTCTAAATGTCAAATTTCATTGAGATCCGATCACCCGTTCGTAAGTTAGAAATATCTCTATTTTTCTAATTTTTCAGAATTACTAATTTAATCTGGTCCGATCCCTGATACGCTTGCCAAATTTCACAGTCCTAGCTTACCTGGAAGTGCCTAAAGTAGCAAAACCGGGACCGACAGACCGAAAGAATTTGCGATTGCTATATGTCACTTGGTTAATACCAAGTGCCATAAAATCAAATTTCCAGAAAAAAGATGATTATATGTTCCTTAAAGACGATCTCAAAATGAGCTATTTTTGCTTCAGCCCAACATTGTTCTCAACTTTTCGTCACCAAATCATCGTTGTTAATTTTGAAATGAACTGTCTATGATGTATTAAGTACTTTGCCCACCAAAAACAACATAACCCAGTGTTAATTCGAAACATGCGGCACTTGCAAAACAGTATTTACGTTACATGGCCTCAAAACATAAATTCTATTTTTGTATGTAATTGACGGGAGGAACAATTTTATTCTGTCTCTCCCCGAGTGATTACACCATAAAAACTTTACTAACAACTGCATTTTTGATTTAAACGAGATGGGGCTGGTTACCTTTGTGCTTTAAGCTGGAGATGGGAGGAACAAGGGTAACGCAGTTTGGGGGCTCAGACCCGCTTTGTTTCTCGAATCATAAGGATTAAAATCCTTGCATGAATTCCGTTCAAACAAAGTGCAACATGCCTATCTTTGTTTTGATATCTTTATAAAGCCATTGGAGGAGTTATGAATATTTTTGGATCTTTAAATCATGGCGACTGAAAATATGCGCAGTATTCCGGTTCAAACAAGGTGCAGCGTGCCTAACTCTCTGCTAAGAAGTCTACAGAGGGGAGGGGTAAGTTGGTGTTTCTCTACCAGGCCGACTTAAATTGTTTGCTTTCGATAATAATTCTGTCTCTATGTCTGAAAGCAACGCAGCGTTAAGGCCACAAACTTCCCTAACCAGATTGGCGAAGGGTTGTCTAAAACGCTTTTTTCATGTTTTATCTTTAGACCCACATCCTTCAACCGACCACAGAAGATCGACTTTACGAGCTTATTTTTCTATTATCTCGTTTAAGTTTTTTTTTAGATTACTTAGAGGGTTTTGTTGTCTTTTTTATGGTTATGCTTACGTCTCCCCACGTTTACACAAACACTTTGGATATCAAGGGATTTTTCGTTGAAAACAACATTTCTTGCATAAAAATAGAGAGAGAAAAAAAAGGATAATTATTAACAGACAAATAATCCAAAAACCTTCTTAGTTTGTTATTTCCCCTGAAAAATTTATTTCATAGCCTCATAGCTCTCAAATTATCGAGACTGCTAAATGCCTCTTGGATTATCGTAGCTTCAGGAATGTAATCTTTGATTATCTTGATTCGAGATAATCAAAGCTTACTTTCACAAGATAATGTGTGATCATTAAATCTAAGTTTCTAATCTGATCTTAAATTATCTGCAACTGATTCTAAATACTCCGCAAGCACCCGAAATTTTATGAAAACCTCTTTAAAAATCATTTCGCAAATATTTCATCAATTTTTGAGCTTGGGTGAGTCTATCGCCTCTTTCTGAAATACCTGGATATACTTCTGAATCTCCTGATTTTTCTTTAGGAATATTTGACTGCGTCAATCTTACTTGGAGCATCTACATAAAGAACCCTGCTAAGTCTGAGCCACTAGTTGTGATCCCGCTACAATTGCAATAATAGCTTATCTATAGACTGCTGCTACCGTCAAGAAATCCTAAAGCACTGCCTTTGCTGGAAAAAAGAATTTTGGCGGTCATTGCTATTGCCAATTGTGTATATTGATTATAACTGTTGTATCCTATTGATATTATTACATTGTTCAATAGAAATTTGGTATCCTGAAACGTTCATAAACATCCCTGATTGATTTCATTTCGAAAATTTACTTGAAGTTTGACTCTGGCTTTTACGGAAGCATCAAAACGAAGTTGAAAAACTATGAATTCCATAATGTGAGGGACAACTTTAAAAACAAATTTAGATAGCAATAATAATTTATAAAGTATTATTGAAAAAAAGATAACATAACTGTCAATAACAGTTTTTTTTTTCTTAATATCCCTTTCCAACATTTTGCGACTAAATACAATGAGAAAGAACAAAATGTCATTTTTAGAATCCAAGTACATTTCCTCAATTCAACTTCAACATAGGCATTTCCGGAGCAAATTTTATTAAGGCCCCTCTTACGTTTTTTTGAGACTTCAGCATCAAAGCACTTGATTTAAAGGGGCACTCACTGAAAATAATTACTAATACCAAAAGTATTACAATAATATATTGCCTATCCAAACTTTTTCAGAATCCAATTAATCTGAGTTTATAATAGCTAAATTATTTCCAGAATCCAATTGAATTAAGTTTATAATAAAATGTGACTAGCAAAAACCGAATAACATTTTTTAGCAAAGAAAGGGGTTAAGGAGCAAAAAACAAAATGATGAAAAAGAATGTAAATATTTCGCTTGCATTAAGCTTTTCTTTTAGCTACGAAAATTAACTAATTCAATGAAGAATTTTGTATGGCCGAATTACTAAGTTTAATAATAAGCACAATTTATTTTTACAGTTATTATAGGTTGAATAAATATTAAGATTACCAATACTTGTATTTATTGCATACAAAAAGAAAATGTGTTTTTCGTATTTCTATAGCTTTTGCTCATTTTGTAAAACTCCTTTCCTTAGAAATAACAGAAGCACCCCTAAACTGCAAAAAATGTTCAGGTGACTGAAAACAAATGGGGACATTTTAAAATTGGACACTGGTGTCTTCTTTTTAATTCTTTCATTTGGGAATTACCCCCTTATTTAGGATGCCCCTGATCTTCCCATTAAATCTTAATTCAAGTGTAAAGCTAAGTTTAAACAGAAGAAAGTGATCCATCCCCTTCTGGTAAATCCTAAGCTATACACGTTCTCATATATGACAATTTAGACAAGGTACTTTTTCTCAGGTTCTGTCGATAGGTCGGAGCACTTTAAAAAAAGCATCTCACCAAAAGGTCGATCTAATTTTTTTTTATTAAAATCTGAGCAGTATCTTGAAGTGTTGTGCCACATTCATTAATTGCTAGTTTTGATAGTCTTTGTAGCCTTCTTTTATTGTAAATGTTCTGAATCTTTCGGTTTATTTTTATAGATGAAAGGAAAAATACTAATAATTAGTTTATTCCTTCTCCAAAATTAAAATTTTTCTACATAATGATGTGTTCACACGTCAGCGAGTTCAAAGTCGTTATTAATTCAAGCCTCAGGTCAAACCTGATTACTATCGGACCATTTATGGAGGGCATTTTTGGCATACCCTGTACAAATAAATGATATTTCTCCAACAAAAAATTAAAAAAATAAAAAACCTGACAAACTAGCTACTTAACTCCTTATCAAAAATTTTGGAATCTTGTCATCGGAACTTTCATGTCTAAGCATGGAAGAAAACTTTCAGGCATAACTACTCTACAAATATAAACAATAGAGGTAAGCTTAATTAATCGTTTTAACCTAAAATTAAATAGAAGAAAAAGTAGAAATGAAATTATCTCTTGAAATTAAAAAAAAAACACATAACAAAAAGCACACAAATACCATTTTACCCACACATCGAACTTGTAACTATCTTCCAATATGATCATTTAAACAGGAAACTGAAATAAAAGAGAAACCAGTATAGTAAATTTGTGGTAATATGAACTGGCAATTATTTTCCGAACGTTCGTGAGATAATGGGCAAGAAACGCTTTGAAATAAAGTTTCACCTTCTATCTCCGACATTATTTTTCAAAAAAGAACCTTAGGTGATGATACAGATGATCAGCGATAGCTGCAACATATTAAAGAACGAACAACACGGCCCATAGTAACCAAGAATTTTAAAACGCGTTCAAAACTGTCTAATGAGGAAAAATTGCAATTTATCGCAGAATTGGGGAAGTCGACTATTATTTCGATCAGTTTTTGCAGTAATATAGTAAAATGATGATAAAAAACAAATACCGTAAATCTACTGATGTTTTTTTCATGCTCTAATATTCCAACAAATTCTTTGAATCACCGTCAATATATTATGGCTATATTTCATTTTCATTAAAAAGAAATATAGGTAATTTTTTACCAATATTACCTATATTAAATAGCTACTGAATGTCGTTAAATTCTTTGTCTCATCGGTACATTCATTTTTTCCAAGTGACAAATAATTTAAAAGGTCTTTTCTTTATTCGTAATTCATGCTTCACATTTTTGTCACAGTCAATTTTGTCATCAAACCTAACATTTTTATTAATCTGTGGTTGAACTCAACGGCCATCTCTTATGAAAAAAAATGACAAAAATTAACTTAAGTATTTTGGATCTATCACGACTCTGAATAGTTAGTTTAAAATAAAATTAGTATAATGTCTTCAAGCGAGTATATCGCTCATAAAACGTTAAGCGACATGCAAACCCATTGATGAATTAATTAAAATGTGCCGAGAATGCTCGATACACTGTTTGTATTTGCCTAAAAAGTATAATAATGACAACAGTAAAATACAAGAAATAAATATTGCAACAGATTGTAGTGTCAAGTGCCTTTTTTTTAAATAAAATAAGCACTTTTTTTTAAACAAAATCTGAAAATAAGAAGCCAACTGCCTGACCCTAATTTGCGCAAACAAGCTCGTCTATAACTAGCCATAGTTTGTTTGTATTATAAGATTATAAAATATCTTACTATAAACGACCCCTTCAATTAAAATTGGCATTAGTACCATTGTCAACTAAGGATCTAGAGACCCAAGGCAGGAAAAAGCGGACGCACACAAGAAAAAGTAAAAAACTACAACAACGACACATTTTCTTCTAGCGCACTAATTCCTAAAAGCAAGATTTGGACTGTTATTAGAGACTAATCTTTCCCAGAGGATAAAATCTGGTGAAGCAAATAAAGGCAGTGGTCTTCAAACTGAAATCTCGATTCAATCCCAGTCCGTGCTGGAAACAAGCAAATGCATGGATCACGTGGATGAAATGCAAGCAATTGACGTAAAAGTTTTTAAACATGTCTTAACCCTCACCTGATATTATCGTTTATGGTTTAAATCACTCACTCAACGAATTGATCAAATAGTATTACTAGGCAAGAAATCAACAAATTCAACCTTAATTTTTTTTTTCAAAACCAAGAATAAGTATCTTCGCTCCCCATACATTCAAATTTAAATTACTTGAAACCTTCGTTAAATTCTCTTACGAAGCAGCCCCTCCAAAATATTAAAACTTTTCATGATTATTCCCTAAAATTTCTTTAATTCTTCACACATTTCTCTGATTTTCTTCTTTTTTCTAATTTGCCCATCAACTCTATCTCTACTTGCCTGGATCGTAATGTTCCCTAACACATCCCTGGTTTAAACCCTCGTACTTTACCCAGAGGGCAGACCCAAAGACACAGATTTTCTACTGAGCTTTTCAGTGAATTCGTCTTCCAAATCCACTTACTTACTCATTCTTGGAACTTATTTCCAGTTTTGCATTCTTAATTAATTATTCATATAGTTTAAATTAGTGAAAAGATATTTTAGACAGACTTGTGTGAAAGACGATTATTAAGCGAAGAAAAAAATCATCATTACCTGATTATCAATTTTTGAAATGAGTAACTTTCTATAGAAAAGCTCTCTGATTTGACATAAGTGACATCAGTGCATCTCACACCTTTCCCTTTTACTGATAATTTTGAGATACATGTAATAAACATGCTTTCAAGTGCCAATTTTCGCGATACGTTTTTAGTATTTTAATACACTCAGGTCAAATATAAGACAGGAATGGCTTTTTTCGTTTTCACAATGGAGCAAAATGGCTTATACTGCACAAGCGTAGGGACCGGAGCTCCCCCTTGAAATATCCAGATTTTATATTGATTCCCCGTTTGTTCTGTTATTTGTATAGTTTACCAGTTTTAAGGGGAATTTTGACAAACTTTGGTCTTTGGCCCAACGAGAGGCGTTTTACCAAAGAAATTCCTGAAAAAAATGCTTGGAGTATACTAAAACTGAACTCAAATTGTCCCGATTTTTTCCTGAAGGGAAAAAAATCTCACATATAAAACTTGAACAGAAACTTTCGTCATACAAAAGCCAGCATTTATTTAAACTTTCTAGTATTGAAAAACTGGAGAAATTCTAGTTCACTGGCAACCTATGTAAAGATATTATATTATTTTAATTTAATTTTTAGAGATGATAAGAGATTCAGAAGAGACAAAATGAAGAGTTTGATATTAAAACGTTTTAATTATTTTGAAGTAGAGTCTTTAAAATACTTTAAACTAGTATCCTAAAACCAGGACCACTCCCTGACTAGGTGCTACGTAAAACTCAATTTTTTTCCCATTTTCTTGGCACATTTTTTTTTTTTTTGCATTTTCTGCAATTCTTCTTTAACTGCTTCTCAGACAGACTGATAAATCTGACCACGTTTTATTTCTAGACACACAATATCCAACCCATAATGACAGAAAAGTCAAAACAAAAACTGAAGCCACCTCACTGACTGACTAGATTATGCTAGATTTTTCCCAGAACGAACAGAAAACTGGGAAATACTAAACTTAGGCTAAACTCCTCAGAAAAAAGCATTTGTCCTAAGCACAAGAGTGAACCCCTCTTCAAAAAGGAGGTGAGTTAGGTCAAGTCTCCATAATGATTTATTTCTCTCAAAATCAAGGAGCATAAAAGAGTTGCAAATAAAGTTATACAAACACTCTAATACATCTATATCAGATTAACGACGCTTCTTGACTACTAAGGTCCCTGCGTCGGCCCTGCAGTGCATTCCTGCAGCATGATTCGATCTCTGGGTCCCGTATTACCAAGTTAAGGTCAAACCCACTGCGCCACCACAGGCCAAATAAAGCAACGATAGAATTCAAAAATTAGACATAACAACATAATAGAATACATCAAAGAATAATAATAATAGCAAAAAATCAAGCGTTAAATGAATTCCGGAAGAGAAAAGATTATGGATAGGGAATATTTTTCGATTTGTAGAAACAGTCATCCAATCGATCTTAGCTTTTTTTTAACGGCTCATTAATTTTAAACCTCGAGGCGAGAGACTAAAACACCTATAGTAAACACTTTGATAATAGTAAATTCTTAGCTACACAAGGGATATGCGTCAAATATTTGTGACAGAAGTCATAGTTATACTCCAAGAATTTATTATTTACAACAAAATAATCTAATAGCTGAGACGTCACAACACATACCTGTAAGGATATCCCCCAGCTTTGGACCTGAATATCGAGAGCAACAAGGAAAAGAAAACAGCGAACATGACTAGACCAACAACGGCATATATTCGCTTCTTTTTCCCGTCACCTTTGTCACCACTTGCTGCTTCAGTCATGATTACTAAACTGAAAGCGATTCCAGCATCTACAAAAGATAAAAAAGATTATAAATTTTTCATCTTATGTCCATCAACAGTTGCAAGTTCGGATGGGGTCTATAGCTCCGTAGTTCTGAACAGATAATAGCGACACACTTTCTCTAAAAGAAACTGGGTTTTCATATAATAAAAAAATCAACGATGTCTTTTGTGGAATGTGATTGTTATTTGAAACCTCAAAAAACACCAAAATTTAGTGTCCCAAAATCAAAACAAATATTCTCTTCTTCCTTTTTTTGGGAAATAAAAACATATTCCTCCAATAATTTTCTCACACAAAAATAAACCTTTACAAAGCTCCTGCGGGAATAACCTAAAAAGAGAAGAAAAAATGAACTAAGAGGGTGTGGGGGCTTGTTAAATGAAGTATATCGTTTATATATCTTAAAGTTTGAAATACTTGTGTTGATTCATAGTTTTTCCACTGGTTTAATCACATGGAATTGAATTAACAAATTGCCAATTTACCAAGGCTACATTAAACCAGCTCTGAACATTAGTGACTATGACCGAATCCAATACTTTTTGCAAATATTTTGCAAGAGCAACGACGAGTATGATAACTTCCCTTAATCAGAGGCAACTCTACAGCGTTGCCTATAGTAAAGGCCATATGACTCCAATGTTTTATTTTTTCCAGAGGCACTTCATATGGAAGGGGTCATCGCATTAACTTTGGAGGGGGGGGGGGCATTCGATTGGAAATCGGAAGTTCTAGTGCCCCTTTTAAGAATCAAACGTGATCGAGGGGCAACTAGCCACCCCCCTTCGCCGTTTTTCCCGAATTCTTCCGATAAGAACTTTAAAAAGCCATTTAAAACAGTTTAAAGATCAACTAACGAAAACTCTGGGGTCGACGCAATCCCTCAGGGCCCATGGGCAGATGTTGTAGGTTATGCCCAGGTGTATATATAGTTGTTATGGAAGGGATACTTGTACAAACTTCAGAGAGGGAACTTCAGAGTCAAAAGAGATACGGTGGCAACTTGCCCCCCTACCTTTTTTCCACAAACCCATCCAATAAAAATTTTGAAATACTATTTTATTAAAAATAGTTCAAAGGTCAAATAAGAAAAACTCCGGCGTCGATACAGCCCCACATGGCCTGGGGGCAGGCGTTGTAAGTTATGCTCTGGGGGTATATATGGTTTTTATGGAAGGGATGCTCGTCTAAACTTCAGAGAGGGCTCACTTGAAGGCGAATTAAAAGTTCTAGTTCATTTGTTAAGAGGAAAAAGAGATCGGAGGGCAACTAGTCCTCCCCACGCCCCCCTCCCCCAACCCATCCGATACAAATTTTGGAATAGCTATTTTTTTCAAATAGTTAAAAGGTCAGATAACAAAACTTCGCTGTCGAAACAATCCCCCAGGGCCCAGGGGCAAGTGTTTTAAGTTATGCCCCGGAGGCGTATAAGATTTTTATGCAAGGGTTGGTCGTATAAACTTCGAAGATGGCTCATTTGATTAGCCATTGAAAGTGTTAGTTTACTTTTTAAGAGTAAAAAAGAGATCCGAGCGCAACTAGCCCCCTTAGCCCTTTTTAACCCAAATCCATCCGACACAAATTTTGAGATAGCCATTTTTTTAAAAGCTTCAAACATCAGATAACAAAAACTCCAGGATCGACACAACACCCCAGAGTCCATTGCAAGCGTTTTAAGTTATGCCCCTGAGGTGTATATGGTTTTTATGTAACGGGTGGTCGTGTAAACTTTGAAGATGGCTGGCTCATTTGAAAGGAAATTGAAAATTTTAGTTACCATTTTATGAGTCAAAAGAGAACGAAGGGCATTTAATCCCCCCCTGACACAAACACCGTCTTTTCCCCAAATGCATCAAATGAAAATTTTGAGATATCTAGTTTATTTGAAATAGTTCAATTAGATTGACTTAGTTAGAAATTAAATTGAAAGTTCTAGTTACTTTTTTAAAAGTCATCAAAAGTGATCAGAGGGTGTCTACCCACCCATCCCCCCGCCTTTTCCCCCAAATACATCCGTTAAAAATTTTGAGATAGCCGTTTTGTTCAAAATAGTCCAAAATTCAAATTACTATAAATAAGGGTTGAGAAATCCTCCTGAGCACCCGGGACAAGAATTGTAACTTATATAAGTTGTAAGTTCTTAAGAATCGAAAGTGATAAAAAAGTAGCAAGCCTCTACCTCTTGTGGCTTTTTTCTCCAAATACATCTTATTAAAATTTTGATTAGCCATTTTGTTCAAAATAGTCCAAAATTCAAATTACTATAAATTAGGGGGTTGAGAAAGCCTCCATAGCACCCGGGACAAGAATTGCAACTTATGTAAGTTGTATTTTGAATGGCCATTTTGTTCAAAATAGTCCAAAATTCAAATTACTATAACTTAGGGGTTGAAAAATCTTCCCTAGCTCCCGAGGCAAGGATTGTAACTTACTTAAGTTGCCCATTGTTAAAATATAAGGTTCTATGGAAGGGGTGGTCGATCCCCAAAGGGCATCTGGTCAAAATTTGGAGATAGCCATTTTGTTAAAAATAGTTCAAACGCCAAATAACTATGCTTCCGGGGTTGACCCCTCCAGCCCCGGAGAAATGGCTCTAAGTTACTGAACTTAATTATTGTTACTTTGATACTCGGATTTAGTGATTTACGTGGTAACTTCGATTTACGGTGCAAGGTCTGTAAGTTCTACAAGTCGCTTATTGTTACTTTGATACCTTGTTAACTTTGATCCTTTCTGTACTTTGATACTGTTACTTTGATACTAGTTTTGATACTCTGATGAAAGTTTGATATTGGAAAAAATATTACTTTGAAACAAGGAATTTTTTTAACTTGTAACTTTTTGAAATCAAAAAACGAACAAAAACTAATATAAAAAAATTCCGAAAGTTTTTTTCCTCAATTCTTTCCGATAGAATTGGGATTATGTACTTCTAACGAATGGCATCTTCACTACAAACAGGAGTATGGCTACTAACCATTTCCCAAATGGTAAAAGTATTATTCTTTTGCTTCAATGACCAATTTTCTTACTTAGAATTATCATTCCCTTATTTAGGTGGCAACAAAGTTCTACAAAATTAGGTTACCTTTTTTTATTATAATAATTGGGAAAACAGAATTCAAACACAAGTGAAAATTGGATTAAGGATTGGTTGTTAGAACGCGGTCATTTTCAGAGAGTAGGGGCTATGTACTTCTACTGAATGGTATCTTCACTACAAACAAGAGCATGGTTACTGCCCGTTTCTCTAACGGTAAAAGTATAAGGCCTACTGACTATTTGGCGCTTTACTAAAAAGAATTATATTACAAATATTTTCTTTTGTTCTTATTACAACATTGAAAATAAAGTGAAAATTGCAGTGAAACTAGACCAGGATTTAAAAATAGGCCCACTAGGTCCTGCGGCTTTCACTATTCCCGAAGTTTTGAGGATTTCCCCGAATATCTTTCAAAAACGGAGCGGCAAAAATACTTGGGCCTAGAGGCGTCGAAGCTTTAAATGTGGCCTGGGTGAAACAATATCTTAAGCAGGAGAGTTTTCACCAATTAATATCATCATATATCAAATTTTCAGTTTGATTTTTTAGTTCTTACCAAAACTGTTAATTTATTTTGGAATAAAAAAAAAGAATTTGAAATAGGGTATTTTGAAAAACTTGAAACTTTGGCAATCAAAAACAAACATGAATTAATTAAAAAAAAACTTTCCAAAAAAGGAGTTTTCTAAAGAAAAGTAAAAGCCATATTAAACTTAAGATCAGATGAAATAGAAACATACAATAAAATCAAACTCAAAACAACCAGAAATTACTATTAAAGAATAAATGAAACCCAAAACGAACAGAAATTAAATAAACAATCATAACAAAAAACTACACAACAGATACTAATATAAATGAATAAATAAATCTCAAAACGAGTAAAGCTTAAATTGAATACGAGTAAAGCTTAAATTGAAAATGAAAATAAAACAAAAGTAAAATAAAATCTTGGACTGATGATTTTCCAACAATTAATAGCATTAGGTATCAAACATTCAGTTTGGTTTTATTGTACTTTTCAAGATTGTTCAAGACACATACTATTTTCAGCAAAGCACCAATGACGCAGTAGGTTTTAGACCTTTACAGAGAAAGAAGGAGGCAAAACCCAAACCCTTTTTTGCAGAGATTTCTGTTCGTTTCAAACTTGATTTGCATATTCAATCTAAGTTTCACTCTTTTATTTACACATTCATATTAATAACTATTGTTTGTTTGTTTGCTATGATTTTTTATTTAATTCTTGTTCGTTTTGGGTTTCATTTATTCTTTAACGATAATTCCTGGTTGTTTTGAGTTTGAATTATTGTATGTTTCTATTTCTTCTGATCTTAAGCTTAATATGCTAATTAAGATCTTAAGCTAATAAGCCTTTATTTTTCTTTAGAAAACTTCTTTCTCGGAAAGTTTTTTTTTTAATTAATAAGCTGAAACAGCAAGGCGACAGAAGCCAAGAGATGAAACCAGACTTTTTAGAGCACTTTCGTATCTCCTAAATATATTCTGACCAACACAAACATTAAAGAAAAGTTACCAAACACACATTAAAAAATATTCTATTTCCGCTATGATGGAAGAGCGTTGCTTTCTGTTAAACGCCTTAAACAAGTCGTCAGTGTTTAAAGTCTTAATTATGGTTTAATGACAATAATAGTAACAAAAAGAGAAGAAAGAAGAAACGAAGGGGTGGAGGAATTTAAGTTATATAAAATTAGTTGTTTAGATACCCTTAAGTTTGAAATGATTATGTTGGTCCATGGTTTTTGTACTGGTTCAATCAGATATGATTGAATTAACCTTTAGAAAGGTTACTAAGGACCCGTTAGACTAGCTCTAAACCTAAGTGAGCATGACTGAATCATTAGTTTCCGTAAACGTCTTGCAAATCCACCGACAAGCATGAGGACCTTCTATAGGAACTTGAAACATCAAGGAACAAAAAATCCTTTTTAGAGCACTTTTCCACCCCCTAGTTTATTATAGCCAACGCAAAAATTGGAGAGTAGCTTCCAAATATGCTTTAAAATGTTGTGTTTCAGCCATGGTGGGGGAGCACTACTTTTCATCTAACATCTAAGGCATATCAATAGAGGGTTCCCCCCTAAGATTGGTTCGAAGAACCCCCAAGGGTTGGACCATTTACCATTTGCTTACGTTTCCTTTCTAAGTCCAAAAGACAGAGCTTTCGAAAATTCAGAAACTTGGAATACAAATTAGCATACCAACTAATTTTCAATGTCTGAAATCCTAACTCTATATGATGACAAATAAGTTATTACAGTATATTTCTGATAGGATCTAGAAAAGCGACTTAGAGAGCACATTTCAGAAAGTAGCTACGATGACTCACCTTTGTGGTGAGATAAATCAGAAACAAAAGGAATTTAAAAGAGAAAAGAATACACTATATTTTATTAAAATATTTTCAATCTTTAAGCTTGTTTGTGATAAGATACAGGTTAACTAACCTTAAAATCTATTTAAACGTCCAAAAATTGAGTCAATCTACTCCCCTCGCTTCAGAGGATAAGTGCAATAAAACTGTGTCCTGGAAGGTAGCCTAGGGAGATAGATTTACTTATCATCCAAAATTGAAACTTTTTTTTGGCAAATTTTAATGTTTTTACTTGTTTTACTGTTTCAGCAAAATATTACTTTTAGCAGGGATGAAAGGGGCATTCCTCCTGAAATGAGTCCAAATAAGCTGCTAGAAGATAGTGAAATACATATTGACATGCATAATGGGCTTAGTGTGTGGGTTTAACGGCTGAATAAATCATTGAATCATTTACGCATATAGAAATGAACAATACACAAGCAGATTAAATGGAAATCAGAAATTTCACGTCTTTATATGCAAAACACACGTGAATAAGTGAATCTTTTGTGGCAACAAAAATAATTTTTTACTGAATAAAAGACTTACAAATTGCAAATATGATGTACGTTTCAAAAACAAACTGGCCCTGAGAAGAATGATGGACATAAGCAATTCCTCCATTTTGATTCCTGTGCAAGAAAGGTGGCCCACGGATATGGTTCCACATTTGTCCAGAAATCATCACCAAGACAAAAACCTGACGAAAAAAAATGTTGTCGTTAAAAGCAAACCTAAGAGAACTAGAAAAATTTAGATACCAAAGACACATTTCAAAAATATGTCTTCTGTCGTGCGAATTTAGTATTGATGGATTACATATAGTATTGAAAATTCGCTTAAGAACAAAAAAAAACTGGCTAACTGAAGAAAAATAAATACATAACAACTTCTAAACAGCAACAAAAGAACATATTTACAGGAAGAAACAATTAATATTTCCGTCCGAGATATGTCAAAAGACACACTACAGTGTTTCTCTATTTATCCCTTTTCTGAATCAGGGATAGAGAAAGCCAAGTGCAGGAGAACTCAGCACTATGCTTATTTGCGTAATACATCCACATTTATGCACTTCCTTTATTCGTAGACTCACATTTGTATTTTTTTTTCTTCATTTTTGTTAGTAACTTGACTAAAAATATCATTTATTTTTAACAAAAGAGCAACAACGACGAGAAAAACTAAAACAAACAGACATTTTCCAACATATGAGAGTAATTCTTATTTTTGTTAGGAAGGGAGGGGGGATTCATTGGATAAATTTTGGTCCTGGGGTTGTCGAAAGTCCCCTCGATCTCAGTAAAAGTTAGCATAATAATTTTGTATTTCATGTTCAAAATATCTTTTAAACAGGAAGGGAGTGGCAATTTCCCAAATAATTACACTGCTATAGTCATTCTAAATATTTCTGTGAATTAGGGGAGGTTCAGGAGAAAATTCTCCTACATGTTAATTTGAAGAACCCCTTGCGACAAGTTGAAAACTTTAAGCCTAAAAATGCACGTTTTGAGTCTTCAACTCCCTTTGCCTCATTAAACCTCTCCTTAATTCCCCCACCTATTGCAGCTGTGAAGCGATTATACACTATTATACAACTGTTAATATTACTTTACAGACAGTCTAAAATAACTGTTCATTTTGCATGTAATGGATATAGTTTAGGGACGAATCCACCACCACACGGCACCACAGCCTCTGAAACTAGAAGGCTATGTAGTTGACTTTGAATGGTTTAATCTGATGTACAATCTCAGAAGGCTCGATCGATAGCCTTTTAACGCTCGTCTTGTCAAAATTGTTGCTTTGTAGCACAAAACGGCCTAAGTTGGATTGTCCTCAGTAGTATACTTTTGTCATTGTCTTTTTTCAGAGAGAATTAGGACCGTCATTGGTAAAAGTTTGACTATCTCAAGCTCAGCAACTAAAGTCACCCAATTTATACAATAGAATAGTGCTTGATATTTTCTCACAATAGATACAATAATGAAAACGAGTTAATAGAAATAGAATTTAAACTTAAACGAGAAGCTAATTTTAAGGTCAAATAGTTTATAGTTCATTACGCTGATTCTATAATTTTTGGAATTCTTCCTGTTAAAAAGTTCACCATTTTAAACGCAATTGTGAAGAACCATGTCATACACGGCACCCTATCTTTATGCAACAAAACACGCATCAGTTCATCTTTGGTCAGTGGTTCGCAGCTATAGCGTTTCATTACATTTGTTCAATCAAATTGGACAATGCTTTAATTTGAACCTATATTAAGTGAGATCTATTCTAGGACCTACTCAGCCGTGCTAAGCATGAAAAAAGATGTCTCATACAACTTTAAATTTAGGCAATACGGATTTTTTAAAATCATCTACTACATCCACTTTATAATAACTTCTCTTAAAAGTTTTTATTTATATAGCTCATTATATTGTTATTCAAAATCTACTCCCAAAACAACGACAGTAAAGATCACTAAGAAAGGCTACCTAGAAGTGAGGCTTGTGTGGGGTAGAAAACTCAAATATACAAACAAAATAGCGAAGGAAAAAACGAACTGAATTATGGTAATATGCTTCCTACATATCTAATATTCGAAACTGATGAGAGGGAGTTTAGTAATTGACTTTACACGTTTTGGCTGTCATAGACACACTATTTGATATTGAAGACTACCAACTGACACGTAAGAACTTACATCTAATATCATCTGTATAAATATATAAATATATATATATATATATATATATATATATATATATATATATATATATATATATATATATGTTTATATTTATATTTATATATATATATATATATATAATATATATATATATATATATATATATATATATATATATATATATATATATATATATATTTATATATATTATATATATATATATAAATATAAATATATATATATATATATATATATATATATATATATATATTTATATTTATATATATATATATATATAATATATATAAATATATATATATATATATATATATATATATATATATATATATATATATATATATATATATATATATATATATTATATATATATATTTATATATATTATATATATATATATAGATATATATATATATATATATATATATATATATATATATATATATATATATATATATATATATATTTATATATATATATATATATATATATATATATATATATATATAAATATATATATATATATATATATATATATATATATATATATATATATTTATATTTATATATATATATATAATATATATAAATATATATATATATATATATATATATATATATATATATATATATATATATATATATATATATATATATATATATATATATATATATATATATATATATATATATATATATATATATATATATATATATTTATATATATATATATATATATATATAAATATAAATATATATATATATATATATATATATATATATATATATATTATATATATATATATATATATAATATATATATATATAATATATATATATATATATATATATATATATATATATATATATATATATATATATATATATATATATATATATATATATATATATATATCTTCTATACCATTCAGATCTATAGATATATTATCTGATCTAGTTGTATCTATTTCATTAAAAATCAAAACATCACATTTTTCAGCATTTAGGGAAAGTCCAATATCACTGTAGCTTTTACCTATCTCCAAAAAACATTTTTCTAGCCCACTGATAGTCCTACTAATATTAAAAACGTCGTCTGCATAACATAATATCGACAAATCAGTACCTTTGTATATACAGCACGAAGAAAGTTGGCATTGAGCTGGAAGCGCTGCACTATTATAAACCCTGGGAGAAGTAACCGCACCCTGCTTAACCCCGACATGAATTGGTATATACCCATCAGTCACCAAATTGCTTCCTGGTATGCGTATTTTTGCTTTCATATGGCAGTACATGTACAAAAGAGGTGTAACTAAGTCTAGCGATACACCACGGTTCAAAAGTTCATTCATTGCTTGGGGATGCAACAACGAATCAAATGCTTTACTAAAATCGTATGTTCCAAGCGCTAGAGTACCACCAGATTTATCTGCATCGATCAACAAATTGCACAGACATTTTAGAGCATGGAAGCCACCAAGCTTAGGCTGGAAGCCAAACTGGTGAGGAGGCATGTAACAGATAAAACGTAGGTTATTAATTATAAGTAATTCAAACACCTTCGCAAAAACGCTTGAAACAGTTATAGGTCGATACGATGAGCATTCAGGCAGATCCTTCCCTTTTTTTAGAATCGGTGAAAAAAGACCAACACAAAAAGAATCTGGAACTATACCGCAGCAAAAAATCATTTGGTACAACAAAGAAAGATGACACATAAGCTTATCAGACCCATTTTGTAAATGAAGGGCGCATATGCCATCATAACCCATGGACTGTCTTTTGTTAAGCTTTCGTATAACATCACGTAATTCACTAGAACTTACTACAAAGGTACCTGGTCCAGGAGTACGTAAGCGATTATTTAAATCCGTTTCAAATTTCTTGAGAATGTTAACGTCAGGTTCGGTGAACTGACTTTTGAAATATGAATGCCACTGGTACTCACTAATTGTAATTTTGCTTTCCCAAGTTTTATTATTTGCCAAAGGAGTTTTCCATAACTTATTAGGGTCATTCGCGATCGATTCCGAAATTGCAACACTTTGGCCAACCCGGTGAGCTTTGAGCTCCTTCTGAAAGTGGCGCTTAGTAAGTAACCGTAAAGTATCTACAACTCCGTTTCTAGGTTTAAAACAATCATTCCACAGATGTAACCAAAATTTAGAGGACTGACAAGCGGATTTGAGGCTCTCGTTACTGGACCATCCAAATTTTTCGGTTCCAGATCTACACGTTCTCACTGGGACAGCGAATTTTTCGGCATTTTTTAGAGCGTGGGTAATCTGCGCACAATAAAAATTTATTTCAATACGAATGTCAGACTTGTCCATCCCAGGTTGCCGTTGGAGCAGTTGAAACGGAACTCGGATTTTATCTAGCATAAAGTTACACTCCCCTTGGAAGATACCCTTATCAATCTTGTCCCAAGATTTATCACGTAAAAATTTAGATTTGCTTTTGACAAATTCAGAAGAGGGAGAGTCTCGGACGGGGATCGACAGGAACAAAGGGATATGGTCACTATATTCACCAAATATTTTGACAAGGGATTACAACAATCCAAAAACCTTAAAAAAGAAAACCAAAATTTTGAAGCTTATTAGAAATCGTTGTTATAACTTGGACGTATACATATAAGCAATGTCTTGCGTATATAGTCTTTACATGAAAGAAAGTTGAAAAATTTGTAAGTTCAGTCAATAGTCGCTAAAGTCATTATATAAACTGCGAAAATATTTATGGTGACTGAGCAATAATTTTTATGTTTTAATTCAAACATGAAAATTATCCGAAAATTTTAAAATTAGTTTGTTTTTTCGTTACGCGGAACTCAACCAGTTGTATAATGTCAGTAGGAAGGTGCAAAAAGCAAAAATTTGCAATTATTACAAATGATGATTCTTTGTAGCCACTTGAACTATCAAACGTGACAGGACCAAGAGAGCAGCCTGAACAACTTAAATCTACAATGGGTGGAAATCAACAACCTGAACCATCAAATGAGACAAGACCAATACGGGGAGCTAAAGCAAGGGGTATTGCTAAATTGTCTGAAGTAGTGAAAATCAAAAATGAAAGAGAAATAGAAATTCGGTTATAAGATATGCAACACTACTACTACTGCTTCTAAGAACTCACCACAACACCAAGCCGCCTAAGACCAACACAGCTACGCACGCTCCTCCTCCATCCCAGTCTATTCAAAGGCTCCCTTTTTACACCCTCCCAGGAAGTTTCCCTTTCCTTTAAATCTTTCTTTATGACGTCCACCCACCCCAGCCGAGGACGACCTGCTTTCCATTTAGCCCTAGACGGCTGGCCAAAAACGACAATCTTCGGCAATATGTCATCCTTCATCCGCAGAACGTAGCGTAGCCATTTCAACCTTTCTTTCATTATAGCCCTAGAAAGCGGGATTGAATCATATTTTTCTTACAGCCTATTGTTTAAAATACGGTCAGCCAGCGGGTACCCAGGATAATTCGTAGGCAATTTCTCTGGAAAACATCTAAGCAAATCTTCATCCCCTTTTCGGAGCGCCCATGCTTCAGAGCCATATTCGACCACTGTCATCATTGTAGCTTCTAATATTCTAATCTTGGTTAGCAGACTTATCTTCCTATTCTTCCAAACTTTTTTTAACTGTGAAAAAACACTCTGAGCCGTAGCTATTCTACTTTTAATACACTCACTGCTCCCACCGTCTTTACTAATAATGCTTCCAAGGTAAACGAAGCTGCCCACCTGAACAATCTTTTCGTTACCCAGTGTCACCTTTCATCTTCACTTATTCCAAGCCTTAGTGACTTAGTCTTCTTAACGTACATTTTTAAACCTAGTCTAGTACCCTTATCTCGCAAAACCTCTAGAAGTTCATTCATTTTGCTCACACTTTCATATAGGATGCTTAAATCATCAGCATAATCTAAGTCGAAAAGAGTTTTTCCTCCCATTTGATTCCGTGGTCTGGCATTGCCTTTCCTGTGTTCCTTAAAACAAAGTCCATTAAAATGATCCATGTAAAGGGGTACAGGACACAACCCTGCTTAATTCCTGATTTAAAACAAAACCAGCATCAAAAGCCAATATTAAAACGTGTCAAAAATGAAAATGAAGAGCAAAGACGCGGGGGACTAGAAGATATGCGAAAACGAGAATCTGAGTGAGTAAAAATGAAAATGAAGAGCAAAAACACATAGAAGACAAGCGACAGAGAGAATCTGAGCGAGTCTAAAATGAAAATGAAGACCAAAGATGCACACGGTTAGAAGACAAGCGACACCGAGAATCTGAAAGTCAAGAATGAAAATGAGGAGCAAAGACAACGCTGTTAAAAGAGACAAGTGAAAATGAACAACCTGGACAGCGAGAATAAACCGTGTCAAATTGAAAATGATAGTGACAATGATGGTTTAGGGATTTTGACAAGGACAAAGTTATCAATGCATACCATACCTTTGTTAAAAAAAAATAAAGGTTCGGCGATACGTAATTCATAATGACACAAGAAAAGCCAGAGGTAAAACGAATCAAACAAATTAAATTCATAATTAGTGAAAATCAACAACCCAGACCGTCTAGTGAGACAAGACCCAAAAAATCAAATGTTACAAGTGTTATAAACTAACTGTTGGGGTGGCGCTTCGCGCCCCCACCAATTTTTGTAGACTTCAAGCCCAAGAGAAACCAAAGTTTTTACCATATAGATGTCACATATAGATATATCCAACAAGATTTAGTTCTATGTGCAAAACTCTAGTTTCGTTATGCACTCGTAGCCACTTGTAAATGGCAACTATATTAAGGAATATAGAATGGAATGGCAAATATATTAAGGAATACACTATATTAAGGTGCGACTTTTTATGCCGAAAAAAGTCTATTCATTTACGTATAGATTAAATTTTGAAATTCAAACTAGATTCTACAAAAATCAAGTTGAGAAAGAAATTGAAGAACTTTTGTCCCTTAAACCTTTCATATTCTACCATTTTTTCTTATTAAAACAAAATGGTTTCTCGGACGCTGTTACTTCATAAAAAAAAAAAAAAAACTCATGGACCAGAATTAAAGGTTTAGGATAGAAACCTCTTAAGGAGAACATCAAGTGAAATTTGAAAAGAGAAGAGTAAAAAGAAAATGCCGTGCATATTGACAGAGGATACTAACCACCGAAATGAAAGCCCACATATTCTTGTTATATAGAAATTCCAGGTTATTTCGTCTTAAATAAAGAAGAGCAGCCACAAGACCAAACAAGGTCAAGAGAGCTATGGTTCCCGAGTAATTTGGTGGTCGTAAAACACGGATTTGAACTTCTGTCTGCTCTCCAATCCATTTCGCCATAGCATCTGCTCCAAAGCCAACTCGTTGAATGTCCATTGTATCTGACTTCTTTGGTTTACCCTTCGGTGGGAAATGCATCACAACTGGGGCTGTATTGAGTCGCATCAATTGAAAAATATCTTGTGCATCATCAAAATCAACCATGCCAAAAAAAAGTTTGTTGGAGCTAGGCATTGAGTACTTGTAAGAGTTTGCAACAATTGTATATTCTTCATAAGTTTGCCTACAAGAAAAACGAATTTTAAGTCAGAAACAGGAACAGACACCATATATAGCAGGAAACTGAGCAATGATGAAGTAAATACAAAAAGAGCATTTTAAGATAAACATTTCTTCAAGTTTTCCAGGAGTTATCCCCCATCTATGAGCAAGTTAGTGTCGTGTGATTAGTGTTGATAGTGAAGGCAAAAAAATACATTAACACTACTACTGTCTGACAATCACACAATGTATACTAGCAATTACGCTACTGCCTGAGAAACTTCTAGTACACACCTAAGAATGAAAATAAATTCCTTATTTGATTTTATGAATAAGAATTCACTTAGTAAGATTTTTCGCGAAAGCAGTTCGTTAATGGATCTTTTGTACAAAAACTGTTTTTACACTATATTTCCATCATTTTTCTGAAACTTTTGTCCGACTCGTAAAAACGTAACAAAAATCAATATAAATAATTTTTTTATGGGTCTTATAAACTTTTCTTTTTTGTAACTCCCCCCCTTTGAAATAAATAATCATGAATACACATTTGCTTAGTTTGAAGTACATCATCCTGCAAATTCCGATCGTTTTCTTCACAAGGTAACTACAATGATGGACAGTGTTGACCACCCTTTTTTTCCTGCAGCATGCAAAACTATTTTTCTTTAGTGTGGCAGACAAATCTAGTGTTAAAATTCCCAAGGTTTTACTGATTCAAAATATAAATTTGAACTTTCCAAACTATGCAATAAACGCTTTGCAGAAATAAACTTGTAACAAATAAAAATTTGTAGATACAAATTACAAATCAGTCAAATTCTAACAAAGCTATATTTTAAAAGGCATAGACAAATAATAATGTTCTGCTATCATTAGTCTGCAAATACATAAAACTTTGATCATTTTGACAGGATTGATCTGAATCCTAAATAAGAACGAATAAACTATTAATGTTGAGCAAAAACGCTTACATTCAATCAGAAACTTTGCTGAAGTCCAAGTAACGAGGATATTGCAATTTAAAATAATAACACAAGATTCAATTGTCTGTTATTATAAGATTAGAACTTGACAACCAAAAAAGGATTTGAAGAATCAAGGAAATTTTCTTGATTCTGACGCTTATTTCAATTAAAGGAAAACCAGCAATTCTGGTCAATCATTCTAGCACTAGCAATGAGAACAATCATTCTAACACTAGCAATGAGAACATCTGGCATACACCAACAAAGATATCCTGCGACATACAGGCTAGCAACCCCCCCCCCCCTATAAAAATCAGAGCCAAATCCCTCATTCATTCCCTTTAGAAAGTTTCAAAATAAGTATCTTTTAAACGTCTAAAGGTTTTAAAATTAAAATTCATCATTCAATAAGATTTGTGCTTTTTGGCACAAGTTTTACAGCAAGCCAAAAATTATACTTTTTAAACTATCAAATTAGATTCAAAAAATGTAACTTCTGAATAAACCAATTAGAATCCAAACTTTTACTACTGGTTTGGTCAACGAACTAGAGGTGAAAATCCTCGTTATAAAAATAACTCTTTAGAGGAGGCTAGACCATATGTTGGGTTTTGAAAAGAACAGTTGTATTGCGACATTTTTTTAGGTCAACCTACCCAGTTCTCAATTTAGAAATCCGGATTTATTATGGATATAAGGTAACCCTGGAAGCCAGGAGAGTACAGTGCAGTTCTGGCGTTGATGTACGCCACTCAGCTAGCGATTACTGAAGTTATATTATCCGAAGTTGTATGTGAGTACGAAAATAAAATTATTGTCAAATAATCGTCTTTTGTCTATGAACCAAGGTATCAGGTACAGTTCCTCTCGTCTATTGGAGCGTTCCCAAGGGAATCTGCACAACTCAGGAGACCCGAACATCACAGTGATAATTCCATCTCCAAGGTTATAGGGAATTATAGGGAAAGAGCCCTTTTGTTCTATGTCCTTTAACTACTCAGCTCCCATGTTTAGATTTGAGCATCCCATATCTCATATTGATATTAAGCTACCAAGACCAAGAAAAGTCCCAATTACCTTGTAGTAATAAAACCCCCAACAATCCTCCATTGAATAACCTTCCCGTAACTTCATCTCTCCAACAACTCCCCCCCCCCGTAACAGTCCCTCTAGTGGAAAAGCCTCCAATTGATATGGTCATAAGCAGTAGCGGCTGTTAAAATATCATCTACTTTATGATTCCTACGAAAAATATACACAGGAGTGGGACTTTGGACTAATGCCTGCATGAAATCCTCAGATTTCATCATGATTTCATATATCTTCTACATTATTTGCTGATGTTTTCCAGCGTTTCAAAGTCTCTCCCACCTCTTCACTCGCAAAACAGAATTCCTCATATATGACTGTTCCCAGAAATTCCCATATAATTTAGAATATATTTAAACTTATTTGAGCACTGTGGGAAGCTAGTCTATCTATTAAGAGTATAATTGTGTTATACTCATTTAATTATTCAAGAACCTTGCAAGTGTCTGAGCCTCTTAGTGCAGGGTACTTTTGTCGTACGTAAATATATCAAACACAAAAATTGTATTTATTAAACCAATAATTAACACAATAATGGGAATGGAAAAAACAACAGTTTGATGATCTACTTAAGTGGTTAATAAATTTAAGTTATAAATTGTAAGCAAAATAGTTGGACATTGTTGATAGCTAGATGTATTAAATGTATACTTTGTGCCCATTAAAGTCTGCCATAGTTCTAAGCACCTTTAAAAATCCCACTATATCACAAGAAGAAAAAGATGCTAAGACTCAGAAAAATAATGGGGGAGGGGTTCAAATTTTCTAGTGCAATTGCAATGGATAGAAAGCTTTGAACAACAAATTAAAAATCTTTTACAAATATAGCTGTCTTCAGCAGGGAAAAACAATCAAAAAGATGGACCCAAAGTTTACAAAGAGCCTCATTGGAGTTTATCAAATTCCAACTAATATTGCATTTGACTTATATCTCCGTGACGATTGGACCAGTGCACAACTTTGTAAATAATAACCAAATGAATTTTCAAGCAAAAGTAGTTCCTGAACAGGATGGGAATTATGATACATCAACCTTATAGACTTCACCTATAGCAAATTTAGTCAATCACAATCTTCTAAAGCAGAAGCAGAAAACGAAGACTGGTGGTCAACGCATCAGCTTAAAAGGACATGGTACTTCAACAGCAAACTAGGAAGAACACACCAAAGAATTACCCTGTTTGAATGATCCTTAGAAAAGGTGCAAAGATAGGGGAAACAAAAAGCTGGAACTCAGTATGCCTTATATAAAAAAAAGGTTACACAAACTGAGAAGGATTTTCAGTAATAATTAACTAAATTGTACTCAATCATGGTTTAACTTAACTTTTCTAATTGAGGTCTTTAAATCTTAATTGATTTTTTATTATTATTATTCTTCTCCACAAATTATACTTTTTCAATAACATGTCACCCTGAACGTCTTTTGACTAAACTAATTTAATAATCCCCATTTTGATTCACTGAATATTAGCTTGATAATTAAAGTGGTTAACTGATATAGTTACAGCTTTGCTTACATTTGTTCTAATTTATAACAATGTAACACTTCCTCTTCTGTCATTTACAAATTTAAAATATAGAGGTAATTTTGCCATTAAAAGAAAAAGTACTTGAATAAAAAAGTACTTCATCATTGATTAAAATGAATTAAATAATCTTGAATTAAAATCAAGTAGTTGTGGGCATCAAGCCATGGCTAATTGTAGAAAAATTCAAGACAGATAGTCCGATTGAGTGAGAGGCAAATCTGACATAAGCCTTCATTAGGATTGTATGACTGTATATCAAATAAAGACTTCAGGAAATAATTAACTAAATGTGCTCAATCATGGCCGAAATTACAAAACTTTTCTAATTTTACCTTTAAACTTTGCCTCGATACCAACAAATCAGCCGGTCCCGCAGGAATCCACCCGAGGTTGCTCAAAGAAATAGCCACCGAAATTTCCTGTGCTTTTTGCCATCTGTTGTAGTTTTCTTTCGACAGCAGAGTTGTTCCCTCACAATGGAAGACTGCTTATATTACACCCATATTCAAAAAGCAGGACTAATCTAAAGCTGAAAACTACAGGCCTATAAGCCTGACGTCTGCTGTCGCTAAGGTGTTAGAGAGAATTGTCAACAACACACTTCTCAAGCATCTCGTTTCCAATTTCCTGTCAACTTAATTCTGCTAGACATTGCCAAAGCCTTCAACAAAGTCCCTCGTAGTCGTTTGCGCTCCAAACTTACAGCTGTGGGCATTGACAAAGAGCTAGCTAACTGGCTAATGGACTTTCTTGGTGGCAGAACATAAAAGGTTCGGCTCTTCACCACACACGGAGAGAAGGCCTATTCAACACCTTGCCAAGTTCTGAGCAGCGTCCCTCAGGGAACGGTCCTCGGACCGACTTTATTCCTCATCTACATCAATGACTTGGTATCTGAAACAAAAAACCATCTGACTCTTTAAGCTGATGGCTCCAAGCTATTTAGTACCGCGGACAACAGTAGCCTACAAACTGACTTTAACCAAATTCAAGCATGGGGAGATAAGTAGCTTCTGTTCTTCAACATCTCGAAGTACATCACTCTTCATTTCGGCCGTGGTAATCCGCAGCAGCAATAAACAATGTACGACAGCAAAACATCATCAACAGTCTTGTTTCCTACTTCTAGTAGTGGTAGACAGGACTACCTAGGAGTCCTGTTGGGTAACAGTTTAAAATTCCATGAGCATACCGTCCAAGCAGTTTTGAAAGCAAATACAAACTTGGAACTCCTGAAAAGAACCGTCAGTAGTCGATCCTCCACAATTTTTTTAAACTATGCAAAGCTCTGGTCAGGCCTATCCTGGATTTCGGAACATGTCTTGCTGGTCCTTCCTAAAAAAGCGACATCCAGCTGGTTGAAGGTATCCAAAGGAGAGCCACGAAATGCATCGGGGGGTAATGCAGTCAGCCCTACTGCAGTAGATGACAATCTGCTAACCTCCCAACACATGTTTTACGGCGTTGGCGTAATGACATGATGCTCACCTACAGGTACCTTCAGCAAGCAGATCAGAAGCTATTCACCTTCTCTCCCCACCGAAGACAAACACAAGGACTTTTCAAAAAGCTGTTAAATCCACCGTTAATTCCAAGGTCCGACTAGATTTTTTAGCCAGGGAGTGGTGAACGACTGAAACCAACTAAGCCAAGAGACAATTTCTGCAACCTCGCCTGAGGAATTCAAAAAGAGGCTCGACAAGGAAACGTAGGCCAAACCATGGAGCTTCCAGTGGGAAACCCCTCCCAGCCCTCACAACCTTAACACTCTTGGAAGACAATAGATAGTTAGCTTGGAGGATGATGCGGCTTGTCGTACACATTCATTTCGCACACTCAATCTGAAGTTGCTGTTGTGTGGTGGTGCTAAATCTAATCGCTGGAGAATGATTCCTGAATCACACCAACCATGTGATCACTGTTACCGAGTGGGGTTAAATTGCCCCTCTCCAGCACTCTCTAGTCCTGATGGTTTGTCACTTGACCTTAACACAACAACCAGATCTATTGCAATCATCAACTATGGAGCATCACAGTTCTTACAACTAATTTGCTCCAAAGTGCGAATTAAGGTAATTAAGGTCTTTAAAACTTAATTGATTTTTTATTATTATTATCTCTTCTCCACAAATTATACTTCTTCAATAACATGTCATCCTGAACGTCTTTTGACTAAACTAATTTAATAATCCATATTTTGTTTCACTGAATATTAATTGGATAATTAGAGTGGTTAACTGATATAGTGACAACTCTGGTTACATTTCTTCTAGTTTATAACAAACACTTCCTCTTCTGTTTGTAACTAATTTGAAATATAGAGGTAATTTTACCATTAAAAGAAAAAGTACTTAATAAAAAAGTGCTTCATCGTTGATGAAAATGAATTAAATCATCTGGAATTAAAACCAAGTAGTTGTGGGCATCAAGCCATGGCTAATTGTAGAAAAAGCCAAGACAAATAGTTCGATTGAGTGTGAGGCGAATCTGGCATAAGCCCTTATTAGGATCGTATGAATGTATATCAAATAAAGACTTCAGTAAATAATTAAATAAAAGCACTCAATCATGGTAGAAATTATAAACTTTTCCAATTGAGGTCTTTAAATCTTAACTGATTTTTTTATTATTATTATTTCTTCTCCACAAATTATGCTTCTTCAATAACATGTCACTCTGAACATCTTTTGACTAAACTAATTTAATAATCCTTAGTTTGTTTCACTCAATATTGATTGGACAATAAGAGTGGTTAACTGATATAGGGAGAGCTTTGCTTACATTTGTTCTAATTTATAACATTGTAACACTTCCTCTTCTATCTGTTACAAATTTAAAAAATAGAGGTAATTTTAACATCAAAAGAAAATGTACTTAATAAAAAAGTGTATAGAAATGAACCATGATAGACACATCTACTTCCAAAAAAGTTCCCTATTATATGGGTGAGATTTGAAAAAAAAAATAGAAAAAAAATAGGAAAGCTAAAACTGAATGATTTTGAAGCAACAGATTCCTCTCTTAGGGTATGGGCTGTATGCACCAATGTATTTCAAAATATGAAACATTTAACACAAACAGGATCAAAGCCTCGTAAATAAAATACATACTTGCAAATAACACACTGTCTTTGAGGGGACAAGGCAGTGAACATCACAATCACTGAGTAATTTCTGGGACTACTTCTGACATATTCTTTAAATTTTGCACCATTCAGCTTGATAATTGGTTTTCGTGCAGTAAGGTCCATGAGCTGCTCAACTTTTTCTGCTAAAGAACTTGCTCCAATGACCTAAAACAGAAAAATGTCCTAGGAATTAAGCCACAGAGAACTCCAGAAATAACATTTCTAGCTTCAAATTTCTTTAAATAAACATTAAATTTACTGTTTATTAAGCTACTAGGTAGCCACTTTACTTGGTGACAAAGTAATACAATAGATTTGTAAAAAAAGGAAATAAATACTTCTTAGGAAACCGTTATTCTACTATTTATGGCAAACAGCAAACATCCTAAACAAGTATTTCATTTCATTTTCAATCCATGAGATGATGAATAGCTTCACATCAAGTTCAAGCTTCGAGACATTTTTTTAAATTGTTAAGTTTATCAAATCTATTTGTAATACATCTCTGCACATGTAATATATGACTTAGGAATGTCAAATTAGCATCGGATTTACAGCCAAATGGTAGGTTTTAAACTATTTCTACTAGCAAAATAAGTGAGTAAAATAAAATGTTCTTCAAGTCATGACCAATAGGTATTTTGTATGGCTCTGCTAGTAAACATTAGTTACGTGTTTAACTCAATACAGCCACAGGCCTTACTCCTAAGTCCTTTCCTATTTCTATTAATTGTGCTGTTTTTTAACAGAGGCATTCTGAAACCTTTTTTGTCAGACCATGACAAAAAAAACTATTTATATTCCTGTTTTATTAAGATTTAACTGTATTTCATGTCCTAAATTCCAAAATGGGTCTTCAAGTCTTGTAACCTTTGCAGCTGCATAATTGTCAGCCATGTTTCATGTTCCAAAAGAAGATAGCAGATCTCCCCTCAGAGTTACTGTTCTCCTTCCTTTGCAGGCCTTAGAAGAAAGGGCTTGGCTCAAAAAACAGGAAAACGAACTAAGACCTCAGAAGATAAGGGACAAAAAACGTAACTATCTTTATCCACCAGTGTGCTCTTGCATGACTTGGCCCATCAACAATTCCACTCTCTGCTTGTCTTATCCGACAAGCATTTTATGGAACACACTGTTGGTAAAAAAAAAAAAAAATTGTGCAAGCTGTTTATTCCCAGTCTAAGTTATGAGATTAGAAAGTTGGTAATTATAAATTAGCCATCATAACTCTAGTTCTTGTATCCGTTTTCATTTCAACCAATCTTTTCCAAGAAATTAAACAACCCTCCCTTTTCTATTAAGTAAGTAAAAATTATCTGCCAAATAAACTACTCTGCAGCATAGCTCCTCTGACAGAATCATGGATTCAGAGTTAAAAGTAAAAAGATCTAGTTTGAATTGGATATCTGGTCTATTTTAGTGTGACTAAATTTACATAACTGTATGACTGGCTTAGTGTATCTGATCTGATCTGAATTGGACAAATTCATTCCTCACTTGACTACATTTTGTTAATGGCTGGGTAGTTACACACACTCCCTGCCAGTAAGTCCTGTTTGATGCTATTTTGAATGAATTGCTAATCCATAGTCATCCTCAAGCATACTTACAATCAAAATTTATCATGGCTAATGTTGCACAAAAATCGTTTGACAAATTTAGAAAGATTTTGAGCAGAAAACTGGAGTCTATTATTCCTATGCAGACTGAATTCAATAATAAGCTTGACGGAATTTCTTACGCAATGTCATCACTGAGAACAGAGAATGCAGCCAGAGATATAATGCTTAATAAATTTGAAAACACTCTCTTGAGCACAGAGACACATATCAGGCCCTATGAAAGGAGCTACTACTTCTTGACGTGATAGATCGTCGTCTGAACCTTATTGTTCTTAGCCTACCGAAAGAAAAGCCCATTAAAAAAGTTGAAGATCGTGTGATGTAACTCGTTAAACAAAAGCTAGGTGTAGCTAGCGAATTGTCAAAAAAGAGCTACAGGATTACTTCACATGTGGGCAATATAACAAATAGGCACATAGAGCAAAATAATCAGCACAACGAGTATCCATTAAATTCAGAGAGTGATGTCCAGGCAATAATCAACAATATTAATAAGATTAAAGCAGGATAATAATTTCTATGGACGTGCCTCTTGCTCTTAATCTGATTTGGAATTCTCTGCTCTTGAAAGCAAGAGAAATGACAGAGGCACATCTTATTGTCTCATCTTGAGTGTAGCATAACTGTATTAAAGTGTTACTAGAAGGTAATAAACGTGATGCTTCTGCTGGGGAAAAGATTGATTAGTTCATTATTATTATATGCACAGACAATTATTTATTGTGATTGCTTACAGATAAATTACCCATGATGGAGGAATGAAACAAGTTCATTTTCATTAGTTTGTGTTACGAATGGGAAAATGACCACAAGTCAATGTTGGTGTTATTCTTGCCTATCTAATTACGTTGTTCTTTTGTTTTTGTTTTCTTTTGGTTTGCTTTAATGTGTTCTTTTTCTTTGTGTTCTTGTGTTTCTTTTTACTTTCACCATATTTATTTTGTGTTCTCCATAGGTTTAAAAATCTGGTTCTGTTTTTAAATTGTTTATTCTTTTCAGTTGAAGATCTTATATTTCACAAGTCAAGCCTTTTTCGCCCATATACATGATTGGTTAATGGTTTACCACTGCATCACCACAGAATCCCACAACACAGCTTGGTAAGTTTAAAAGATTATAACTGATTTTACTGGTGATGGTACATTGAGTATGTTGGAAGACTTTGACAGAGTCCCATTAGATTTATTAAAAATTTCGGCTGATTGTGATTTTTCCGATAATGATTATAATATTTCTATTAGGTCCCTCCCAGTTAACAAGTATTTACTTCTAATGAGATTGATGGGCATGTTTACCCTAGTAGCATAAGACTGGCAAGTTTAAACTGTTGTGGGCTGATGAGTAGCTTGGATCATTTATCTTCATTCCTTCCCTACCATCTAGTGAGTATATTAGGTGTCTGTGAAACTTTTTAGATGAGTCAACTAGTCACTTAGCAAATATTAATATTTATAATTTTATTTCTAAGATTAGGAATGCTAGATTGAGAGGAGGCCTTGGTTTTTATGGTACTTAGTATTTACCAAGTGACATATAGCAATTGCAAATGCTGTTGGTCTGTCTTTCTGTCCTGGTTTTGCTAGTTTAGGCACTTTCAGATAAGCTAGGATGATGAAATTTGGCAGGCATATCAGGGACCAGACCAGATTAAATTAGGAAGTTGTTTCTCCGATTCGACCATCTGGGGGGGGGGGGGGAGAGTGGGGGGACACTTAATCAGAAAAATCAGAAAAATGAGGTATTTTTAACTTATGAACGGGTAATCGGATCTTAATGAAATTTGATATTTACAAGGATACCATTTATCGGAGCTCTTATTTCAAATCCCGACCGGGTGCAGAGACATTGAGGGGAGTTGGAGGGGGAGACCTAAAATCTTGGAAAACACTTAAGAGGGGAGGGACCAGGATGAAACTTGTTGGGAAAAATAAGCAAAAATCCTAAGTACGTCATTGACATAACCGGAACAGATCCGCTCTCTTTGGGGGAGTTCGGGAGGGGAAGTTAATTCTGAAAAATTAAAAAGAGGGTATTTTTAACTTATGAAGGAGTGGTCAGATCTTAATGAAATTTCATATTTAGAAGGACCTCGTAACTCAGATCTCTTATTTTAAATCCCGACCGAACCCAGTGTCATTGGGGCAGTTGAGGGGGAAGGAACCAGAAATCTTGGGAAACGCTTAGAGGGGAGAGATCACGATGAAACTTGGTGGGAAGAATAAGCACAAGTCCAAGATACGTGACTGACAAAACCGGACCAGATCCGTTCTCTTTGGGGGAGTTGGCGGGAGGTAATTCAGAAAAACTAGAAAAAATTAGGCATTTGTAACTTATGAACAGGTGATCAGATCCTAATGAAATTCAATATTTAGAAGGATCTTGTACTTCAAAGCTCTTATTATAAATCCTGACCATATCCGGTGACATTGGGGGGGGGGGGTTACAGAAATCTTTGAAACCAGAAATCTCGGAAAATGCTTAGAGTGGAGAGATCGGGATGAAACTTAATGGGAAGAATAAGCGCAAGTTCTAGATACATGATTGACATAATTGGAAGGGATCCGCTCTTGCTGGGGGAGTTGGGGGGATTTCCAGTGCTTTGGCGAGTTTGGTGCTTCCTATCAATTGACTTGATAACAGTCGTTTCCCTGACTCGACCATCTGGGGGGGGGGCTGGAGGGAGAGAAAAATTGAAAAAAATTAGGTATTTTAACTTACAAATGGGTGGTCGGATCTAAATGAAATTTGATATTTAGAAGGACCTCGTGTCTCAGAGCTCTTGTTTTAAATCCCGACTGTATCTGGTGATAGTGGCGGAGTTGGAGGGGGAAACAGGAAATCTTGGAAAACGCTTAGAGTGGAGAGATCGGGATAAAACTTGGTGGGAAGAATAAGCACAAGTCCTAGATACGTGATTGACATAGCCGGACTGAATCCGCTCTCTTTGGGGGAATTCGGGGTGTGTGTTAATTTGGAAAAAATTAAAAATTGAGGTACTTTTAACTTAAGAACAGGTGACCAGATCTAAATGAAATTTGGTATTTAGGAGGAAATCATGATTCAGATACCTTATTTTAAATCGCGACCAGATCTGGTGACATTGGGGGGAGTTGGAGTGGGGAAACTGGAAATCTTGGAGAATGCTTAGAGTGGAGAGATTGGGATGAAACTTGGCGGGTAGAATAAGCAAATGTCGTAGATACATGATTGACGTAACTGAACTGATTCCGCTCTCTTTGGGGGAGTTAGGGGAGGTGTCCAGTGCTTTGGCGAGTTTGGTGCTTCTGAACGTGCTAGGACAATGAAAATGGGTAGGCGTGTCAGGGACCACTTTTTTTCGTAGAGTCGTTTTCCCCGATTCGACCATTCTGGGGGGCTGAAGGGAGAGGAAAAATTAGAAAAAATGAGGTATTTTTAACTTACGAGTGGGTGATTGGATCTTAATGAATTTTGATATTTAGGAGGACATCATGTCTCAGAGCTCTTATTTTAAACCCCGACCGGCATTAAGCCTCTGATTTTCCTTTTAAATCAATCTATTGATTCTTAAAATTTGCTAGAGCTCATGCCATATGAGCTCTTGGGTCTTCTGACCTTGTCACAAATGCCATATGAGCTCGTAGCTCTTGTTCTTGGTGATATTCTTGTAGAATTGTTTCAGATTTGTATTCCATGTATGAAGAAATGGTGTTTGAATTCTTGATTGTTGAGCTTGATTTCGGGACTGATTAAGTTGTGTGTTGTTGGTCTGCAGATCACCTAGTTCTCTGGTACAACATTTTATAAGTAAATTGCATATATTTCCTCCTGTCACAACTGAGTGGAGTTGGACGATTATGTATATCAGAAATTTTAATATTGGTATAAGTAATGCAAGTCATGCTCTTTCATCCATGTATTATTCATTTTTGGTTGTAGAATTTTTGACACTTTGTCTTTTGCTGGGCCTCCTTCCAGCTTGCTGGATTCCAACTCAAGTAGTAAGTTTAACAGCAACAATAATCGACAATATTTTTTCTCAATATTGAATTTGACTCATGTAACATTATTGTTGATGACTTGTCAGACCATTTTATGCTTCTGATGGAGATTCATAAGTGTTGACATAATCAACTCTGATCAAGACAATTAGAAAACTGGACACTGCATCTGTTCAGCAATTGAATGAACTGCTGCTTAAAATTGACCCCTCATCATGCTTAGACTGCAAGAACACAAATCAAGCTTCCCATAATCTCGTTCACGAATTAATCAAAGCACTCAATCTGGCTAGTCCCATCTCTTTAATTTGTTTAAGACATTACAATAGACCCAAAAACCTTAGATTACAAGAGGACTACTAAGGTCAATCCAATTAAAAAACAAGCTGTATAAAAAATACTTGTATCGTCCAGATAAGTTAAATCAAGCTTCTTTTAATGCTTACAAAAACTGCTTACCCAAAGCTCTAAAGTCTGCTAAACAGCAGTACTATTTCAAGGCATTCAATAATGTGCATGGATCTGCTAAGAAGGTGTGGTCATTTATAAATAAAGCTCAATGAAAGATAAATTCTCTTCTGGACAATTTGATGACCCTGGATGGTAATAGAGCTGTTAAAGGAAAAATGAACATTGCTAACATGCTCAACACTCACTTTGCCAAAATAGGTGAAAACGTCATAAGAGACATCCTGAAATTTAGCATCAAATGCTGCTAATTTCAAAAGTTACTCTATGCTCTATTCACCGATCCATATTCCTCATTCCAGTGCCATCTACTGAATTGATGATGGTACCTTATCAACTCAAAAATGGACAATCAGAAGGAAATGATGGATCTTCTACAAATTTGCTTAAATCGATTATGACTAGTATAGTTGGTTTTCTTGTGAATATAATAAATCTATGTTTCAAGAGTGCTGTCTTTCCTGTTAGCATAAAGTCCACCTGTATCATTACACTGCATAAAGGGGATATGTGAGTGACCCATCTAACTATAGGCTTATATCTATTCTATCTGCTTTTGGAAAGATTGTTGAATGTTGTCTGTGTGTAAGAATTATTAGTTCGCTAGAACAGAATCATTTTTTAAGTAAGTGCCAATTTGGGTTTTGCAAAGGCCATTTCACAGAGCATCCTATTTGCCAGTAACCAAGTTTATACATATGTTTGTTCCTGTATTTTTTCACTTGTTTTGTGTGTGTCACCATGGCCCAATTGGGCTTTTTGTGTAAATAAATCTATCTATATATCTATCATAATGCCTTGGACAAGGATGAAATTCCTGCTACTATGCTTGTGGATACACTAAAAGCATTTGATACTATATTATATAATTGTCACATTGTGGCATATGGGTTCTGACTAATGTGTTAATTAATGCCATATTTGAAAGATAGAGTTCAGCATATTGACAGGTGATGTCAAATCATTGCCTTAAAATCAGTCAAATAATTTTGGGGAACCCCAAGGTTCAATTCTTGGGCCTCTGCTGTTTCTAATTTATGTTAATGATATTAGTAATTCAATTGCAAACCTAGGGCTGACTACACTATTTGCTGATGACACAGCCTGTTTGTTTCTGAAGGTGATGAGGATAGAGTAAAACATAATTTAACTCATGCATTGGACAGACTAGTAGCATGGTTTATGGCAAATAGGCTAGCTTTTAATACTTCAAAGACTAAATTCATAGTATATTCAAATACATCATTAGCCCTTCCAGGTCTTAACCTGATTAAGCCTTCTATGTCATGTACAGAGATATCATGTGTTGATACTCTGTGTTACCTAGGTATACTGGTAGAGTCAAATTTAAGTTGGAAGCTGCATATTAATGGTCTAAGAATGAAGCTTGGAAGGAACATAGGTATTATGCACCCCATAAAATTCGTTTTTCCTCTGGAAGCTATATATTCTATTTATTCTGCTCTTGTTCATTCTTACCTAAATTACTGTCCATCTCTTTACTTGAATACTTTCAGATCCCATTTCATGCCATTTCATCCATAAATTTATGGATTTAAATCCATAAATTTATTATTTTAGTTATTTTACCAGTGCAAAACAAGGTTGTCTTTCTGCCAGAGTATTTAGTATGTTATGTAATTTGATTGGAAAATAAATGAACCTGAACCTGACTTATTGTGGCTGCTTTTTTAACTGATTTCTGAGTTTTTTATTTAGCAATAAATTTCATAAGCAAAAAATTACTTCAACACTATCTCCACCCATAAGGCTACAAAAGGTTTTAAAAATTTCTAAACTTCTGTAAGGTATTAAAGAAAGTTATTGTATTACTAAGGTTAGGAATTACAACTAAACTATTCAATTAGAATTTGAAATGAAATAAGCTATTTAAACCATTGTTGAGATTTTTATGTTGGCCAACAATGTTGACAATAATTGTAGATCTAAATCCAATAGAAAGATGATCTAGACAATCATTGTCAATGCTATGCTCTTATTGGGCTTAAATGTTTTGTTCTTAATGTCTAATCCTCCTCATGCGTTTATAAGAGTGAAAAAGAAAAATGGTGTACACAGCTGCAATAAAAAAAGCCAATTATTAATAATCCCTTTGACTGCAACAGTCTTGCCAGGAGTGATATTGTACAAGCATCTTCTACATTTACCTCAACAACTGGAATAGTAGAAGTCAAAGCAGCATCTGGTATTGGTTGACAGGTGATGGAGTTGATTATACCAACTTCTTGGCTTGCAGCAATATTCACTCACTTCTAACATCATTGTTACTCCTACTGGAATTTCTTGAGCAAGCACAACTATATCTGATAGACTTCAAGCAACTAAATGATAGACTTTGAGAAGACTATTAGAAGAGATGGAGCACTTGTTGATGAAACATTTGGCAGCTCCCTTGAAATGCTGTTGTGTCTTTCAATACAACCCATGAGCTTCTTCCAAGGTGAGTTTCTCAGTATCCCATGCAAGCTCAACCTGATCGTCTATGATAATGTCTTGCAAATTTTAGTCAAGTTCTCAAGCAAACTGGTAGAAAATTTCATCAGTAGGTAAAAAAATGTCGGGTTTTAGAAGTCTTGCAAAAACAAAGAGAAATAAGTTTCTGAGCTTGGTATGAAGAGCACACACAAGGGTCTGTTCTTCTGCAACAATGCTGTATCCAAGACAGCACTATAGTGTGGCTTATAGTAAAACTCATGAGGCTTTAATATTCATTTATTATTAATTCTTGTTATTATTATTACTTCTTAGTTTATTATTAATAAATTAGAGCTGAACACCCATAAAGGGTGTTCAGATAAATTTCAAATGGTGCTCATTTGATTAGAAATAGAAAGCTCTAGTTTATTTTTTAGGAAAAGGGACCAAAGGGCAACTAGCCCCTCCCTGTGCTCTCTTTTCCCCAAATACATCCAATCAAATTTTTTAAGATAGCAATTTGTTGAAACAGACCAAAGTTTTTGTTTTGTCATATAGCAAAACTCTAAGGTTGACTCTAAAATCCCAGGGTTAGGGCTTATTTGATAAGAAGTGGAAAGTTCTAGTTATATTTAAGAGTGAAAAGCAATTGGAGGGCAACTATCCCCCCATGCCCTTTTTTCCCAAATCAGTTTGGTTGAAATTCTAAAGCAACAAAATTTGCAGTTGTCCATCATGTTTCCTGAATACACTTGAGAAACCCAAAAGACAAATAGGATTAAACACAGCAGGAACAACACTGAGTAGAAGATTTTTGCCATCTGAACATTCCTTTCATGGTACTCTCCTTTTCTCACTCTTATTCTATTGATCTATTTCTATCTATGCTATTAATTTAATAACTAACTTCAGGGGAAAAAATTCAGGGAAAGCCAATCTATCCCACCCACCATATAGGCCAGTTTTGTACTGTTGTAAGCTGCCTATGTTTACAACAATTAAAAGACACTTTGGCCAAAGACAATGTTCCAACTATTTTGCTGCATCTTTCTGAACTACAACAGCATAATCAAGAGATCAGTATAACCAGATTTGTGGAGAAGCTAAATCTCTAAAGAGGGCCTTTCAAATATATCACACTTCAGTTTGTAAATATACCATACTCCCAAACAGGAAATCTTAGGGACTTCTGTGGGAGTTAATGGAATTTCTGCATAAGGGATTTGGATGGACCTTTAGCCAAAAGGCACTTTTAGGGACTAATTCCAAGCCCTACTACATGCACTCTTTCTGAAGAAGAAATGACAGAGATTGTTGACTGTTTTGTTTGGCCATTATATTTGTCAACTAGCTGGGTCCTGGCAGCTTCACTGCCAGTCCCCAGCATGGCATGTGGCAGGCTTCTATATATGGATTCTCATTGTCCCTTGTATTCTAACCACAGACAGTACTGGGTCCCAGCAGCTTTGCTGCAGGCCCAAGCATGGCATGTGGCAGGCTTCTATATATGGATTCTCATTGTCCCTTGTGTTCTAACTGCAGACAGTGCTGGGTCCTGATGGCTTCACTGCCGGGCCCCAGCATGGCATGTGGCAGGCTTCTATATATCAATTCTCATTGTCCCTTCTGTTCTGGGTCCCAGCAATGCTATATCATTTTTGGATTGAATTGATGATGTAAATTGGACATTCCTAATCTGGCCCTTTCTCTTTGAGCTGCAAGCCTGGTTTTGCGTTGCTCTGGTGTTCCCTTTTTGGTGACATTGTAGGATAATTATACATGCATTGATTTGTAATATAGCAACATGCCTTCTTTTTTTACTATCTCTATTAGCTGCAAGCCTGGTTTTACATTGCAAACCTGACATTATTTATAGATTTTTATCTTTTATTACAGTTTTTTTTATTTTTTTGACATCATACTTTAGTTTTTTTTTCTTTTTTAGTTTTTTCTTTTTTTTAGTTTCTTTTTAATTCTTAAAAGTTTTTTTTAGTTAGTTTTTTTATATATATATATTGATGTCATACTTAGTGACAGACAGACAGTGTAACAATAAAGATAGTGTAAAGGACAGACAGACACTAAATTTATATTTATATATATACTAGCTGTTGGGGTGGCGCTTCGCGCCACCCCAACACCTAGTTGGTGGCGCTTCGCGCCACCCCAACACCTAGTTGGTGGGGCGCTTCGCGCCCCCTCAAGCCCCCCCGCGCGCGTAAGTCGTTACGCGCCATATTAGTTATGCGCCATTGTAGTTGTGTCCCTGTGTCCCACCTGTGAATATAGATAGATTTATATATGTGTTTCAAACTACGCAAAAATTGCGAATAAACAACATTCTTGGCTTTCCCATTGTCTGTGCATATGCAAAGCCGTATGTACTAATAATGACGTCATATACAAACGCTCTTTTTACAAACAAACAAACATGCATCCACATAACTCGTTTTTATATAGATAGATACAATACAAATTAACTGCGTAAAACTTGCGAATAAACAACATTCTTCGCTGTCCAATTGTCGCTGCATATAAATACATTGTCAGGTTTACCGACCCTCGAACATGCAACGTACAATTGTCCATGGGAAAAACAATCAGGATTAAGATCTATACCACATTTTTCTAATGATTGACCTTGAGCTTTGTTAATGGTGATTGCAAATACTAATCGAACTGGGAATTGCAATCTTTTAAATTGAAAAAGCAGATCCGTTGGAATCATGGGAATGCAAGGAATAAGAACAGCCTCACCCTCATAAGGCCCTGTCAAGATTGTGGCCTCTATTAGGTTTTCCATTGTTTTTTTTTACGGCAAGTCGCGTGCCATTGCAAAGCTTTGGTGGGTTGATATTTCTTAAAAGTATTATTGGTACGCCTATTTTTAGTTGTAGCACGTGTGGTGGAAACCTTGAAGGATCTATGGAATTTAAAAATTCAGATGGATAATTAACCGCTTCATTTGGTTCCAAAACTGTGTCGACTGACTTGTAAAGGACTGCCTGGTCTCGAATCTTGTTCAAAACAATATTGTTGATTTCGTGGACGTCTATATTTTTGGGTGCGAGAATTGCTCTTTCACTTAGCCATTTATTATTTTTATAATTTTTTAGAATATTCAGAAATACTTTTTCAATCAATTCATTTTTGGACGTCACTAAATTACAGAAATCAGCAGGTAGTTGTATACGTCCTGAAATTGAGTCTACTGTTTGACCAGAGTCATCGTTTTGCAATCGGACACGCATATTTGTAGTTAATTTTAATATTTTTACGTTTGCCTATAAATTAGAATTTTTTAGGCAAGCATTCATTTCGTCTGCAGGAGTTAAACTACGTAAAAATTGCGAATATACAACATTCTTGGCTTTCCCATTGTCTCTGCATATACAAAGCCGTATGTACTAATAATGACATCATATGCAAACGCTCTTTTTACAAACAAACAAACATGCATACATACAACTCGTTTTTATATAGATAGATAGATAGATAAAATACAAATTAACTGCGTAAAACTTGCGAATATACAACATTCTTCGCTGTCCAATTGTCTCTGCATATAAATAGATTGTCAGGTTTACCGACCCTCGAACATGCAACGTACAATTGTCAATGGTAAAAACAATCAGTATTAAGATCTATACCACATTTTTCTAATGATTGACCTTGAGCTTTGTTAATGGTGATTGCAAATGCTAATCGAATTGGGAATTGCAATCTTTTAAATTGAAAAGGCAGATCCGTTGGAATCTTGGGAATGCAAGGAATAAGAACAGCCTCACCCTCAAAAGGCCCTGTCAAGATTGTGGCCTCTATTAGGTTTTCCATTGTTTTTTTTACTGCAGGTCGAGTGCCATAGCAAAGCTTTGGTGGGTTTATATTTCTTAAAAGTATTATTGGTAGGCCTATTTTTAGTTGTAGCACGTGTGGTGGAAACCCTGAGAATAATATCTCGAGGTAAAAACTGATCACCGACCATAACGATGGCCACTTCGTCGATAGTTGGAGCATTGTATCTACGCACATGTTGGCCAGGAGGCGTTTTGTCAGCGGATATAACAATTTTATGCGTATAAGTAGGCATCAAATCGATGGCTGTTTTGAACAGATGCACTAAATTATTATTTTCGTGGAAAAGATGTTGTAATTGGGAAACGATTGTCCTTTCAATGTTGGGAGAAATTTCGCAACGTGCATTCAATTCAGAATTTCTATCACTGATGAAGTACAATTGTAAAAATTTATGATTCTCGCCTGAGAATGGTAGAAGAGACCCTGCTCTATGATAAATTTGCCCTTTTACTTTGAAAGTAGACATAAATTAATCTGGATTTTCAATTTGGGCTCCAAACAACGTCATTTGGAAACATGAGTTGTATTTTCTGATTCATTTATATTCCTTATGTCCCGGTCGTCATTTATATCCCCCTGTTTTATATCCCGCTTATTTTTCAGTTTTTTTCCTTTTTTTAGTTTTTTTTTTTACTTTTTTAGTTCTTTTAGTTTTTACGTTTTTTAGTTTTTTAGATGAATTTTTTTTTTAGTTTTTTACCTTTTTTTCTTTTTAGTTTTTATTGGTTTTTACCTTTTTTTAGCTTTTTATCTTTTTTATTTTTTTTTATTTTTATTTTTAATTTTATTAGTATTCTTTTTCTCTTCTATTTTTCATTTTTCCTTTTTTTTAGTTTTTTTTAGTTTTTAGTTTTTCAAGTTTTTTCCTTTTTTTAGTTTCTTTAGTTTTTTTAGTTTTTCGGCTTTTTTATTTTTTTATTAGTTTTTAGTTTTTTTTGTAGTTTTTGCCTTTTTTTAATTTTTTCAGTTTTTTTTTTAGTTTTTAGTTTTTTACCTTTTTTAGCCTAACCAGGATTTGAACCTGGGACCTTCATTCTCCGTTCTGACACCCTCTCTCACCGAGTGACTACTCCAGCATGTTCATTTTGGTGTTTTAAATGGTATATTATTAACCAAATTAATGTGTTTTACAATATACTAAGCATCGTCATAACAAAAATGATGGCAACTAATTTCATGACGTCAGCCGAAACATGACGTCACCTGATCCACAGATCCACAGACAACTTATTTTTATATATATAGATAGATATATATATATATATATATATATATATATATATATATATATATATATATTGCACTTTATTTTTACAAATCACTGAGTCATCTTGAGCCAAATACTAACAACAAAGCTTGCACTGCTTTCAACATTATCAAACATAATCACAACAAGTATGGAATGAGAGTTTCAGAGACTTAAGCAAATGGGTGATATTGCCAAGGGAATGACAATTTTCAGTTAAGGACATGAAAGAGATCTTAAAAGTGTAAGACCTAGACAGATACATAAAATCAAAAAGGATCTGTAAAGAAGAGAATTTTTATTGCTGCTCAGCATTTCTAATATATAATCAAAGTATATAACAAAAATCAAGGGGACTGCTGAGAACAGGAAATTAAACTCTTATAAAACTTCTCTTTTGGCATTTGAATGTTTTTGGTGAGGGCCTAAATAAACCCCTATTAGGGCTATATTTAGGACCATCAGGGTGAAGATTGAATAGTACAGCTCCATGGTATGTCTAGTGTCTGAGTTTGGTATAATACTGACTTTCTCCATAGTTCAAGGGAGATCCCAACCCTTATCAACCATAGAAAGAGACAATGTCATCACAGCATTCAAACATCTCTTAGCAAATCCTGCTTCAAGCCTTCTCCCCATCAACCCTAATCACAGAATTTAGGGGAACTATGAAATTTTCAACAAACCACTAACTCTAGAGAATTCTAAAACTTCTACACTAGCCTTGCTTCTCTACTTTTCAATTCTCTAAGCAATCAAAGCATTCAATCTCAAACCCTGGATTTATTCACACAAGAACTGGGGTGTGAACAAGAACTGGGAGCAGAAGGAGTGGTATCTATAGTAGGATACCAGTGTGAGGTCAATAATGGCAGAATTCTACACAGAGCAATCCTTATATGCATACAAAATGAAAATTAGGGTGATAAAACTAGCATTCTAAAAATGCCTCTTTTTAGTTTTAGAATGTCTCTATCTGGAGAGCTTTTATTCTGCAAATTTACTAGGGTGTATAGTCAGAAGAGTTGTCATGCTATTTGGAAACATTATAAAATAAAGAATTTATTTATAAAATTAGCCTAGCTACAACCTTTATTTTGGCCTAAGTTTCTTTCCCTTACAAGGGGATAACCAGTAAACTGATACCATCTTTAGTATATAATCTTACCATCAAATAGTTCATAAAAGGAAAAAATCACCATTTTAGGGTATAGCCAATCCTGTATCTGGATTTAGGAGAGAGGGCTAGTGGGGGCAAGTGCCCTAGGTGACAAACAAGCTTAAATTGTAATATTTAAGGGCAAAAATTGCAGTAAGTACAGTAATTATGGTGCAATAAAGTAGCCTAGATAAATTTGGCCCCCCATCCTGTCAAGAAAAAAAACTTCAGCTCTACCCTAGCCTAGTGATATATTGGGTGCCCATTAGAAGGGGAGAGGGAGAGCGGGGATATTATTTACATAGCTACTATTGGCGTGCTAGTTATAGTACTGAATGTAAAACTGATGGTGCATCTGATTCCTGTGCTAGCTAGGCAACTTTTACTGCTTAACCTAAACCAGTTGGTACATAGGCCAAGATATTGACTCTCAAAGCCTAAAATATTAAGACTCCATTACATCTTTTTTTCTTTGACATTCTGATGACGTTAGGAGTAAACAGACTCCAAATATTAAATTAACAGTTTTCATATTTTTGCCGGACTGTCAAACCGCGTTTTTCTTCTTCTGCTTCTAATAAACCAAAGTTAAGGGTGCGTTTGTTTACTTGTCCAATGGGATTTTTACTAATCCAGGTTTAACCCCTAAAAGATAGCAACAAATACTTGTCTGGCCACGTGTCACTTAAAACGGCAAGATTAATTGCGAATAATACACGTGACATTGGTCACGTGTAATTATTGTTTTAATGCTATGTGAAGTTTTGACAAGGAAGAGGCTAGGACTTTGGGCCTGTTTCAAATTTTACAGGCAAATACAGCTTCAGCAATTATTTCAGAGCTGGGTAGCCTAATACAATTTGTGTGGCCAGAAGTTTAATTGTAAGATTTCAAATTGTGGTTGTCATTTGCCTTTTTAAGTCATTCCATTCAAGATGCTTTGGATATTTTTTATTGTGATAAATTGTCTTAATGCTCTGAAAAGGGAAAATTATTTCAATTGCATAGGATAGGAAAATTTTGGTAGGCTAATTAATTCAAAGTCCTAAATTAGCCAGGGAAGTGTTTTTTTTTCACTAAAAAATCACCACGTTCTTTGAACTCCAATTATATAGCCCTGTTTTTGGCCCCCTTGATCCAGTTCCTGATTGTCATTTACACTAAATTTCACTTTTTCTGTTACCTATTTATGCTTGCACCAGTTTTACCATTGGGTAAAACTGGTACAAACAGTATTACTGGCTTTCATATAAAGTGAATATACCACTTGATGCCTTTTGTAATGCTGTTTACAAATATAATAATCGCTTCTACCACAAGTTCAGATTTAAGTACTTTTTGACCTCTTAAAAATGACCTATATATGGGGTCATTACAAATCTGTAATAGTTTAGAAACAAATTTGGGCTATATATTTGCACATCAGGGGGTGGGGGTAAAGTGTAGCATATATTAAATATGTAAACTAACCATTGCTTGAATTTTTTTATGTGTGTGCTGTTGCACTGGTGATTTCTCTTTTCATTAAAATTTGATGTGCACAAACATGTTAAAAAAAAATAAAAAACAGCAATGGTTAGTTTACGTATATAATATATGCTATGCTTTACCCCTACCCCCTGATGTGCAAATATATAGCCCAAATTTGTTTCTAAATTATTACAGATTTGTAATGACTCCATTTATAGGTCATTTTTAAGAGGTCAAGAGGTGAAAAAGTGCTTAAATCTGAATTTGAAGTAGAAGAAATTATTATATTTGTAAAGAGCATATAAGAAGGCATCAAGTGGTTTATTCACTTTATATGAAAGCCAGTAATACTGTTTGCACCAGTTTTACCCTTGTTTCTTGTTAATATTACTAAGGGGTCATAGTTAGGCACTAGAGAAGTCATTGTTAAATAACATGTGCTTATGTATATATAGCTTTTTGCTACTTATTCTTCTTTGCTTATATAATGCTTGATGTGGTATAAGCCAAGAGAAGGACCTGTAGACCTATAGAAGAAAACCTGTTAAAAAAAGATGATTCTTTGTAATTTACATAATAATTATAGCTTTCTACATGCAGCCCTGCTCTACTTTAGCCCCAACCCTCCTAATATGGAAATCTATAGCTGAAATTACATATTTTCTATTGATTCTGCCAATCTATCCCTCAACCCTTGCACCTGTTAACTGAGGCAACTGTGGCAAAACAAGAACTGGAAAAACAAGTAACAGGTGGCAGAAAACATTGGAAATATATAATTTGGGCTATATGTTTGCAAATTAGGCATGTTAGAGGTGAATTTCTTGTTGTTCATATTTTGATTTACAAACAAAGTGAATATACCACTTGATGCCTTTTTGTATGTTCTTTACAAATATAATAATTGCTTATTTTGCTAGTTCAAGTTTAAGCACTTTTTGACCTTACTTAACCTAACAAATTTTGGCAGTGAAAAACATACATTATTTTGTCAAAAATGACCAAAAACACGTACCTTAATTGAAAATTTGGCATCAAAGAAGAAGAAATACAGCATAATATTGTAAAATTTATTAATCCAACTTAATTGTGGAAAATCAGTGCTCATAGATTATACAACATGTAAAAAATGGATTAATAATGAAACAGTAAGTTTGAGACCAATGTTTTAAGCTTTCTTATACCCAAAAACTATTTGAGTATACTTTGGCCATTTTCAAGAGCTCAAAAACTTGTACTTGAAGCACTTATTATGTTTGTAAAAAATAAAAAAGGGCATCAAGGAGTATGTTCACTTATTTGTAAATGAAACATATGAACAACAAAAAATTTACCAATTATTAGTATAGCTGCACAATTTTCCCCTGGGTATGTAGGCTTAGTGGAAGGTCACTTATACCTGATCATGTCCCTACTGTTTTTACTTGGTTGAAAAAAAATCCAAAGAAAGTTCCTATTGAAAAGGAAAGAGATCAAAAGTGAGATTGAATTTGTCATAGCTTGGAGGTTTGTCCCTTCAGTCTGTTTAAAGAAAACAGATTCATAATTGAAGCTTTGTTCATTTCAATCTTAGGGATAATCTACATTTGTTACATTTAATTAAATGGTTGTAAAGGGATACTTTTATTTATTTGTCTTGTTTGTTTTCTACATAATTTTTTAATCTTTAAATTGATATACATTTCTTACAAATTAATTAGTCATATCATAGTTCCACTTGCAAGTTTTGACCTACTTTGTAACCCTGGTCTCAAAATTGCATATAAATTTATTGAAGCTAGGAAACATAGAACTCCTCTCTGTTTAAAAGAAAATGGATGGACATAGGTAGGTTTTAATACACTAAAGTCCTAGGGCCATGGAAATTAAAAAAAAAAAACAATGAAGATTAACTTTAAAATTCTGGACATGACATAAATATAACATTCACAAAGAAAAACCATTCACAAAATTTTACTTTTGTGCTCAGTTGCCAACCTGAGCAATTGCCCTAAATTTTTAAACCTTGCAAAACATTCACCAGCCAATTCTTATGACCTACACTGTTGTCTGTACATCAAAAATTCATTGAAAAGGAAGGACCACCTTACTGACATTTCTTCCTTTGTACTTATATTTAATGGGTTTAAAAGAAAGCTCCTATGGCTAAGTCAGAAGCCTAGTAAAGGACCAGGTAATCCTTTAGACAGGAAGTGCAATAGGAAGCTAGGGGCCAGTCATCCTATGCTTTTGCATGTCCTTCCTGCTTACTGACCCCAGATTTCTCTAGGTAACCTGTTAAGTTTGGGCCAATTCTGGCTGAACTTACAGAGTTACATCACTGACCATTGTCCCAAACCAAATAAACTGCTAATGCCAGAAATTAAACCTGTGCCCTTTGGATAAAGGATTCTCAACCTAGAGTGCCAGCCACTTAGGAAGGAACACAAATGTCACCAGAGAACAAAAATTATTTTGAAAAAAGAAAATATTGAAAAAAAATAAAACTCAAGTCATAGTTGCTCATTGCTGTCCCACAAACAATATGTATTTCATTAAGACAAATAAATTTTTAAACAGGTATCAACAAAACTCCATCAGGGATTGTATTTACTTAAGGTACAATCAGCAATATTAATGCTTAGTTTTGTGATATTCTGGTTTTGAAATAATAAAAAAAGAGAAATTATATGTTCTACTTGTTTTCCACAAGCCCATTTGAGAAAAATCATTTGTAACAACAATATACCCATGGTTGGCTCAGAATCTCTCTAAAATTATTTAAACAGAAGGAATTAAAAAAAAAATTATACTCATCAGCAAGAAAAATATTAACATAACTCTCTAAACTTGGCACTTTTAAAGACAATTTTTAGCAAAGCAAATGCAAAACTTTAATGGTGTCCTATGTCATCTAAAAAAAAAAAAAAACATTAAAATGTGTCAAATGAATTTTGATGTAAGATGCCTCAAATACTTTCAGTTGAATCTGTGAAATGAAGGGCCAGGTATTCATTTACATTTTATACAATATATAAAAAGAAAAACAGTTCAAATTTTTTCACAAAAGAAGAAGCTTGATGTAAAAAAATAAATATATTTTTAACAGAAAGCAACTGACATCAATGAAATCAAATAAAACAAAAATTCATGGAGAATAAATAATATAAGCCGTATATTTAACCTATAATGAGGTGGCATAAAATTTTTTTTCTAGAATTAGAAAAAAACAGTGTTATGGCTTAAAGTTCTGCTCAATCAACAGGAGTTGTCTAAGGCCAGAAAAATTAAGAACTAAGGCCAGAGAAAAAGAAACTGATAACCAAAAAATAAGGCACCCAAAAATTTCAGGACCCTTTAGAGGGAAAAGAAGTAGAAGTAGGTACTTCAAAATACCTTCCTGGGACATACTTTAGCCTGTAGACACATCCCTGAAAGTTTCATTTTCCTAGCCTAACCTCTTTCAAAGATAGCCAAAAGTAGCTAAAGTAAAATATTACCCCTACTGTATCTTAAAAATCCAGTTTAAATAGCAATCTCAACAAATATAGACTATATAAAAGGCTATAGGTATTGGCCTAATCATTCTAAATTTTTTCCAACTAATAATTATAGGATGGTTTAGAAACTAGGCCTGTTTGATATAATAACATTTGACTAACTCACCAATGTGATAGCTGCCAACCTAAGAATCAACCTTTTTAATAACAAAAAAACTTTTCTTCTGACTCCTTATGAAGCTTAGCCTATGCAAGACAGGCCTAGAACACCAAAAACCCTTTAGATACTAAGGAATATGCATAATATTACTTACAGGTCACTGAAAAGCTAAGATTATTTCTATTATTTACAGTTTCCTTGTCTTTTCTCTAGACTTAACGATTTCACATGTTTATCCATTTAAAAAAATATATAGCATTGACGTCACAATCCTCAAATAATCTTTTTATTTGGGGGTTATAAAGTGCCAGCCCACGGACAAGTAATCCTGAGCGTTTGTGGGGATAATCCGACTAACCTCTGACGTCATATGTGTCTCAAAAAACGCTTGGATTCATCAGATTCGTAATCGGACAAGTAAACAAACGCACCCTTATTAAGACATGAGTTTTTGTCACTGCCACCTGGTTCATTTTGGATGGCGTAAAAACTGTCGCAGCTGGCTAGCAGCCTAAAAATCGACAATTTCTATTTTAATCTTGCATTGTTTTGGGGAAATCTGATTTTCATTGTGTCATTTGAATTCAAAATTTTCGGTCAAAACATCGACAAAGTTTTCACATTTGAGAATAATAGTTTAGAACTTTTTGATTCATTTGACCCGTTTAGCCCTCAGTTTTACTAAATTTTATCTTTAACGAATAGACCCCGATGCCTCACTGGTTTTCTTTTCCATAGCGAATAGCTGATGTTAAGGAAAAATGGCAGCCAATTTTTCCGATGGCGAGCCACCAGCTGAGGTTGAATGGCTGTCGCGCCGGCAACAGGGGAAGGGGAGCAATTTAAAATTTGAGATTTGGTGAGAGTTAGATGAAATTTCCTAAATATTACTGAATCCAAGATAAAAGCAAAGTATCTACAGCGCAATCTCAGATATTCCCAAATTTTGATTGGAATTCTTTACAAACTCAAAAATACAGTAGTAAAGTGTCAAAATTTGATAATACAACTTATAAATTATGCGTTACTAAATGGTTACTAAATACGGTTAAAGTCGAGCCAAAATCTAGTACAAATTAAAAACAAAAGTTGAGGATTTAGTTGAATATCACACAGAATTTTAATCTTATTCCTATTTGGCTTTTAAAATCCAACTGAATTTTTCAGAACAGAAATTGTCAATCTGAGCTAATGTTTTCATCAACGTTTTAAAACAATTTAAAAATTGCAGGGATTATCCTCCTAGTTATCAGTATGCAAAATTTAAACAAATTAAAGCCGTCGTGGCTCTTTCAATGCTATCATGGATTCAAGCACTCCAAATCTTTTGTTAATATGTGAATATCTAATATGTAATAAGTTAATATATAATTTGTTAATATCTCAGTGTTTGTTACACCATTTTATGAAGCAAGAAAAAGTTTATGGGAAAGGACACTGTGATTTTCTTGATTCCGAATATTTTTCCACTTCGCGACATACTCAGTTACTTAGAAGATGAAAAGTGATAATCCTTAGTCCAAGGTTAAATAAAAAAAATACAAATTTTATGAAGAAATTCACTGAGAACTACAATACAGCAATGTAATGACCAAGGGAATGACAAATTACGCCTAATGACGTCTCAAAAGAGAATAACTAATAAAAAAAAGTTTTTAAACTTAAAATAAGGAGCAACACCATAATTCAGAACGAACGGAACTTATTCCACATAGGAGAAGGGGACTGTCCTGTCCAAAAATATCTTGCTCTTCACGCTGAAGTTTTTTAGTAATTTAAAAATGTTTCTTATTCTAGTTATACGAGTGTTACGTTCAATGAGTCATTTTTAAAGAATTAGAATAATCAAACCTTAGCTTAAATAGAAAGGTATTAAAGAGGAAGCTCCCCCCCCCCTCATATACGGGTCAATTACTGCTCGTTTAAAAGTTTGATTTCTGATCATTTTTCAAATAATACCAAGAAGTCCACCTTCTGCCTTACGGAAAGCCCCTCCTCTTCATGAAAAATGTCTCCATTGATAGTTCCTACCATGTTAACTTGCCCCTGCGAAATTTCTGTGCAAAATTCTATCCCCTTTAAAAATTACTCCGCAGAAATTTTATCGGACAATTCGGCGTAAAATTATCCTTAGCCTTCTTACATCTGAAAACAAAGACATGTTTTGTATTTAATTTTTAATCGTTTCTGAAATAATGCCAGGAGTACCCCCTCCGTGGAAATTTTTCCAAAAATCCATCTTCATCCGTGGAAAGATTATCCTGGAGAAAATTTCCCCATAAAAAACTTCTCTCGTGGAAAATCCTTCCCCCTAACGAAAAAACAGAAAATTCCAACTGTAAAATTTCCTCGGGCAGTTTTCCCGCAATATTTTCAGATGTAAAACTGAATTACTGAATAAAAACTAAGACTAATAAAAACAAATACCCATAAGAATTTCCCAGGGTTGAATTTTTCTGGACAATTTAGTCGTGGAAACTGACATTCCCACTTAAGATTTTCACCGTGGGTGAAATGGTTAACGATGTATCAACTCCTTGAACCACTGAGGGGCTTGAAGCGAAGACTTCACGTACTTAAAATAACACTTTCTCAACACTCGCCTATCAGACTCAGTAAGAATGTACCAAAACGGGGCCAAATATAGAATATGTGAGAGAGCCTTACTATTATATATCCGAGAAAGTGCTTTCCGTTACAGATTAAGCTGCGATGTAACCACAATAGCATAAGCAATCCTAAGTTTGCGTTCAGCATTCTGAAGCAAAGGCTTTCGTGCATTCGTAATCAAAGACCCAATCGAGAGATCTAAATATGTTAGTACAGTGGTGGTTGCTACCTCACTATCACCTAGACAGACGCTATCGAGCACATAACTACTATGTAAATTAAAGAAAAGGACTTGGGACTTCGCAGCATTCAAACTTAGTCTTATTTGTAGATATCTATCATATAGCTAATCAAAAGTTCGTTGAAGACTAGCTTTTGACCGGCACGGATTTAACAGATGGTCCGCATAACAAAGCACTGATACACTGAATAAGTAGGTCAATCTGCGCAGGAAGAGGCGAGTTGTTGTAGATAATCGGTGATATGATGGCTCCTTGCTTCATTCTGACGAATACAACGAGGTTACTATCTGAAAGTATTTATTCCAGCTTCAAACGAACTTTTAGATGCCTATACATATAATATAATAAAAAAATACATCAAGACTAACACCATGGCTATGCAACTCTAACATGGCCTGCAAGAGGATAAGGGATCCGAGTGGATAAGGGATTACTTTGACTCTTAAAAAGGGTATAAATCTTATAAGTTACCTTTCTAATTAGACCCCTCTGAATAACATACGACCATCCTTTCTTTGAAAACCGTAAATGACCCCAGGGCATAGCATACAGCCCTTAGCCTGAGGGCTGTGGGTGGTTGTCATCCTCAAAAACCTAATATCCAGACCCTTGAACTACGCTGAACAAACTTGTTGTCTTAAAATTTTGATTGAATGTGTTTGGGGCAATGATGAGCGTGGAGAGGGGGGGGGGGAGCTGGTGGCTTTCAAATCACTTTTGACTCTCAAAAAGCCCACTATAATTTCTTATTTCAAATCAAATCAGCCCCAGCAGAATTTTATACCCCAGGTTTAGCTTACAACCCTTGCCTCAAAGCTCTGAAGGTTTTTCCAAGTCTAAAGGCATAATTATATGTTCTACGGGCTATTTTGAAAAAATTGGCTATCTCATAAAACTAATCACATTCGTTAGATGAAAATATGGTTCGTCGGGGGTGGGGGCTATTTGCCCTCCATATTTTTGATTCTCAAAAGGGAACCGAAAATTCAAAATTTCAACCAAAGGAGACTTCTCCAAAGCTTATGCAACCATTCTTCCCCTAAGAAACATAAATGCCCCTGGGCATAACTTACAACCCTTGTCTCCAGGCTCTAGAGGTTGTTGTTGTTTCAACCCCTAAGCTTTTTATATGATCTACCGACTATTTCGAAAAAAGATTCTACATCAAAATTTCGATTGGATGCATTTTGGGACAATATGATGTGTGTTTGTGTTTGTGTAGAGGGGGGGGGAGCTTTCCTCTGATCACTGTTACTCTTAAAAACGGCACTAGAACTTCTTATTACCAATTCAATGACCCACCTCCGAAGTTTATACGCCCACCCTTTCTATAAAATCCTTATATGTCCCTAGGGTATAACTTACCACCCATGCCCTGAGGGCTATAGGAGGCTGGTCATCCTAAAAAATATAGTTTCTGGAACTTTCCACTACGCTGAACAGAATAACTATTTCAAAGTTTTCATTGGATGCGTTACGGGAAACGATGGGTGTGGGGGCTGGTTGTCCTCCAATCACTTCGGACTTTTCAAAAGGGCACTAGCCATTTCAATTTTACAATCGAATGAGCTCTTTTTGACGTTTCTACGTCAACTACTTATATACAAAGTGCCCTGGTCTAAAAATAAAAAATAATACATTGTGCCAACACTGTTCTTTGCTTAGGCTGCACTATTACGCTGCCTATAACAAGGTTGAGAGGTGCTGTTTATTTTGTTGCCCAGGTTTTGGCTGTTTTCTTTTCTTACATCAAAAAATTTCGTTATAGTTTATTCTTGATATTGGAAGCGTTGCAGTGTACGTTTTCGTCGTTAGTGGAATAATTATATATCAAAAATTCTGAAAGATGGTTAGTAATCCAAATCAATCGTTCCTTATTTGAAGATATTTACCTTCTCTAATTAAGTCTTAGTATTGCTGAGATATTTAAATATCCAGGGAAAAATTTGAGGCAGTAAACATTTATAGAAAATTAAGTTTGTTCCTGATCTATTCAATTTGTGCATCAGCAATGTGGTCAAAATTCAAAGTCAATATTTTAATCTGGATTTTATGGTCTTTCCATAAAATTTGATGAATGATCTTTTCGATTTTATTGATAGGGATAGGTTCATAGATAAATGCTTGCCTACCTTCTGGGTAAAATTCTAGTTAAGTGACTTCTTGCTATCTCAGAAAGGGTTTAGGTTAGGAAAATGAAACTTTCAGGGATGAATCTACAGACTAAAAATACTTTATATGCTTGAAGTGTTCTTATGATAAAATTCTGGTTTAGCCACTTTTAGCTATCTTAGGGGTTGGGTTAGGAAAATGTAACATTCAGGGATTAATCTAGGGCAAAAAACCCACTCAGGGTAAATATTGCCTAGCTTCTACATTAACCTTTTTGCAGTTTCTAAGTTTTAGAAATTTGCCTCTTTGGCAGGTCTAGTCTATAGGCCTACCTATTAAAATTTGGAGTAATAAACACTTCCTTCATTTTTAGTTTCTTTTTCTCTAGTTTTATTTAAGCCATATCAATGGAATTTTTTTCTAAATTCAGGAAATATAGGCATATTTGCAGATCTTTGTAACCTCATAAATTTGGATTTAGCAAAGTTGTGAAACTGGAAACAGTTTTCTTGTGGTCCACTTCATTTAAGTAGAAGATCTGTTTTGTAAGGTTTCAATTTCATAACACAGATTATGAAGGTCATTAAAGGTTACTGCCCTCCAGAGAGAGAAGGAGAGGTGATAGTTACTTGAAAATATCTTCCTGGGACTTGTTTTAGCTATAGGCCAATCCCTGAAAGTTATATTTTCCTAACCCCTAGGTTATCCAAAATAGCTAAACTAGAATATTTCCATTCCTTTATAGTTAAGTATTTTCATTAGAAAGCTTCTTAATCTACAAATATAGTTTTTCCTTTGAAAATCTTAAACATTAAAGTCATGGGGGCCCCCTTCCCTCTTATTGGTACCTATGGACTACTATCTCCTTAGAATCAAGATTAACACACCATTTGATGTCTATGCTATTCCCAAATATACAATTGCTCTCTAGAAATTAGATTAAGCCTAAATTTTTGTTTGTATTTGTAATAAGGTCTAGCACAGCTATTTTGGTGTCTGGGTGTTATGCTGTTCAATCAGCATCTAGCCACACTAGTGACAGGTTTATGCTATAGGTTGTCCTTTTGTGTTATAGTGACCCTTTAAAATGTCTGCCACAAACTGCAAGGTGTATGTAATAATAACTTTGTGCTGATAATGAACTTTATTCCAGTAGAAATATATAATTTGGAGTGTATAAACAGCATCTGAATTGAATACATCAATGCTTGCTATCATTTTAAAGATATGTTATAGAAATTTTCATGATGTCAAAAACTTAGTCAAAGACCAAGTGAGTACCAAATCTGTCTAAAAGTCAATGCAAAAATCCAAAAAATAAAGATTTACAATAACATAACTCTTGCTTAGTTTTACACAATGTTTGGTGCCCAAAATAATGATTAATAGCTGAGTAGCTGCAAGTTATGCATGACAGGTAGGAAAAATCTTGACAGAAACACACAGAAATCAGGACCTAAGTAGCAGAACTTTGCAATTATAGAATTTCCAAGTTCATTCATTGCTATGGTAAGTGCCTAAATTTGAGTGGTGGCTATGTTGAAAATTAGTATTTAAGTATGACTTTCAATTTTTTATATAATATTTTTTTTCTCATGCCTTGGTATTGTTTATTCCAAGAAATAATCTATTTTCTTGATAATCATTGTGCTAATCAATTTATTTTGTGCCCTTAAAGTGATACCTCATTCCTTTTTAGAAAATCATACAACAGATTCTGAAAACTAGTCTACTTCAAAAAAATCATAAATAATTTGCCTGATTAGCTTAATACTGCAGTTATTGTATAGTGTTTAATCTTGGACAATTGTTTTTATTAAAATGTATTCTTCATAAACATATTAGGTTTCTAACCTTGAATATAATACCTTATAATTTTCAGAGCCCTAAAGCTCAAAGAGGCTTGCAGAAAAATGATTGAATATGATTTTGTTTTGTGTGCTGTGTTACCTGGTTTTAAAGGTGGTCTGTCTGATTTAGGTCTCATGTTATCAGAATGAAAGTGTACTATAGTACAGGTAATTATAATTTTAAACTGGTGAAATATTAGCCAAAATAAAATTACATTGTTTATTTGAACTGTTAAAGACAGAAAGGGTGATGAGCTGGATTGACATATGCCAAAAAAAAAAACAAAACAAAAAAACAACCATTAAATCAAATAGCCAAGAAAATGTGAATAATGTCAGTCAGCAGACATAAAAGAAGCAGAAATGATATAGGTAGATATTTTGACAGGGAATTCTGCCCAACTATTTTAAGTTCTAAAAAAGAAGAAAAACTAATCTTATGAATTACCTCTAACTAAGTAGAAGAAAGACTGAATCAAACAAAAAAAAAAAAAAATCAAGCCAGAATAAATGAAAGACATACAGTATTAAGTATGCTGAGCCTCATTCAAGAGTGGTTCTTTAATATTGTTTGGTTGGGTCTATAAATGAAGACTCAGTTTTTTCAATAACTGTCAGGAATAAATGAAGTAAAAAGTAGAAAATTTTCTGGACCAAACCAGGGCTTTTTGTTGGTAGTACAAGACCCTTCTGCAAAGAAATGTGTTCCTAAGTTGGTCAAGTTGTTTAATGTTTCCTGCAAGTAGTCCAAAAAACAAACACCAAGTGAAAGTGTATTGTAGTCCAAGTTATTTCTTAGCTCAAGTTGTGTAGATTTTGTTAGTAGCTTAGAGAAATGATTGTATTAGAAATGGAAAAATGGACTGAATCCACTGCAATGAACAGTAGTGCTCCATAATTTATATATATTTTTTCATATTGATTAAGGGGTGTTTTATTGTTGACATCCATTATAAGGTAGATTTTTGCTTGGAGCAAAAAGTGAGAAACATCTACCAAAAATTGTAGCTTGGAATGATCTTAGAATTGAGTTCTGACTATGAGTGTGCTAGGATAGATTTGTATGATCAAGAGGACAATTATTCTGTAGTTTAGAGTAGATAGCACCACACAGTATAAATTCCTGATAGAGTATGTGAGTTGGCTGGGTGTGACAAGCAGCATCCTAGCCCAACTTTTTATATTTACATGCATATTAATCAATATTTATGATACACAGATGATGGGTAGCTCCTTCTTCTTTTTCAGCAGTTGCAAGCTTTACAGTCAAGACTATTCTGCCCTTTCCTTTTTTCCTTTTAGCTCCAGTTGTATCTTGAAAGTTTGTCTTCCTATTCTTTGTCAAATCTCCTTTTAAAAACTTTAGTTGATGTTGAAGACACTCTCCTCACTAAAACAGTTTCAATCAGTGAAGACCCTTTGGGAAAAAAAGTCTTATCTAATTCTACAGTTAACTCTGGACTCACCAAGCTTCTTAGAAAGACATTGTGTTTACCTTTTGTTGGGTAACTGAGTAAAGAGCTTATATTTGGGGCTGGTTGACAAAATTTATATGTGAGTAGCATGTCACTGTGGTTGTGTTGGAAGGTCAAATATGGGAATTTATTGTAGAGAGGCTTTCATTATATGGTTTCTTGTAAAGCTTCAATCGATTTCACATCACCTTTGTAAAAAAGACCAGCAAGGCAGGTTCCAAAGTTAAGAACTGGTCTCATAATTGCCTTGTATTGCTTCAAGGTGATTTCATGTGATTGGCCAGTAAGTGTTCTTATGATGAGTCCATGGCTAGAATTTGCTTTGAAACTGTTTGTGCAGTATTTGTGGAACTTTTGAAGATTATCTATAGTGACTCCCAGGTTTTGCCACTGGTGCAAGTTGGGAGAGGAATGGGACATGCTGTCTGGTTATCAACCATAGTATATTGGGCATGAAAGATTTGGGAATAGATCAAGAACCTAAGTTGTGCCTTGGTATATTCCTCCACCTTAGTAGCTGTGTCTTATGAAGTATATTCCTTTGCCTCTTCCTCTTTGAAATACTGTTAACTTTGGATGAACATGGGCAAATACTGTATCACAAGCTAAAACTGAAGCTTTCAGAAAAAGTTTTACAGAATAAATAAAGTGCATAAAAAGCACCTTGAGCCTTGAACCTATGCTAAATATGAAGGAAATGTACAGGGTTTTGAAGTCAACAAGGTGTTATCAAGATAAGATATCCATATCTGGAATCTTGTTGCTAGGTTTCTGCTTGATGCTTAACCCAGTTTTAAACTATAATATTAATTTCAGAATGCCTGACTGAATCTTTTGATGAGGTTAAAATAAATGATTGGAATGGTCTATGATCTGTTGCAACATAGACTTCTCTGTCCCCATAGTTTGCATATAATTGGGATAGTGATGAAATTCAACTTCTATAGTATACACACTGTATACAATTGCTATAGTCTATATTACAATATATACTATTGGATATATTCCTATAGTTTTCTATAGTTTGTAGTATACAATTCCTTCTCATACTGAAAATAATCTTCCTGTTTTGCTAGGTGACCTGGTTGCATTGCCTAATGTTTCTTTACACAGAACAGACATGTATATTTCTTTAACTTTATAACTAGAGAAGCAAAATTGAAATGACATTGACTATTTACTATAAATTTTTTCATAATGTTAAACAATCAGTATGAGTCATATTTTAAGGAAAACTTTCTGACTTTGATAGCTCCCTTACCAGCTTATTCACTGATAGGAATATTGACATTAACAAGAATGACAATTTAGTATTTCTGTGAATGTTTGAAGCTGCTCTTTATCTAGTTTGTACATTTGCTCAGCTGCATAATTTTTTGAGGGTTTTTTGGTCTGAACTATGTGCTGCTAATAGTATGGTCAAAATAAAGGAGTAATTTTATTCAAGATACATGTTTTCTGTGCTTAAATTTTAGGCAATGTTTTTTAGCTATTATGAGAAATGGCATTATCTCTAAAAAATGCCTGCTGTATCTTGAAATCCAGCCCATCTGTTTGGATGCAAAATTTGCTTTTTATACCCCTCCCCACTCAGAAAGATCCTAGGATTCACTCCCAACATTTTGGAATTGTGCGTTTACAAGAAATAGATGGACTGCATGCAATTTATCAATTTGTTTTCATTGACAGTCTAACCAGAAGAGAACCAAAACTAGGAAGCTTCGTGGTCATGTGAGCCATGGTCATGGTAGGATTGGAAAACATAGGAAACATCCAGGAGGCCGTGGTAATGCTGGTGGCATGCATCATCACAGGATCAATTTTGACAAGTATCATCCAGGATACTTTGGAAAGGTAAGTCTTTTCTTATTTTGAGCTAATTGTCTCTACTATGCTCAAGTCCAATTTGTTTTCTTTTATCTGATCCTTGATCTGATGCAATTTAAAGAACTTGGCTAAATTTATAGTACTTGAGAATTATATAAAATCTAAACACAAAAAGAGAGAGGGATATTCCCTCTCCCTTGAGTTTGGTGAAAAGGACCTTTTAAAAAGAAAGCATACTAGTAAAAGAATTACTTTTCTCAGTAGCCAATTCTGACATAGCCCATCAATTCACAGTTGTTATTTTTACTTCACAATTTTGAGCATATACTGACATACTGGGGTGTATTTATCTCTAAAGCTTTCATCCCTGCTTTCCCATTGAATATACCAATGATTAAATGAACATTCTGCTCTCTTTTGTTTGTTTCAGATACCCCCTCTCCTCATTCTCAAATTACTAGATGTGTTATTGGATAGCATCAAAACATCTAATTGCTATGTTTAAACTTTTGGCAGAATAATTCCAACTTCTTTAACAGCTCTTAGCAATGCGGTTGACTGTGTGCTAGCCTGCCATGCTTTTGATTTTAATTGAACACAGTTTAAAATCTCATAAGGGATTTTTTGTTGTTGGATTTTTGTAACTTGTTCACAATCCATTTGTGATATAAGACAGAATTCCTAGTATATGTACTTTCAGTGTATAGCATTTATACAGTATATCCTAATACGAAAATAAATAATGAAAAACAAACTTATTAAGACTATTGTCTATTTACAGTGAAGCAAAAATTGCAATTGAACATTGAAAGTAAAAAATTGTAAAGATAGCATCTGTCTTTTATGGGAGAAAAAAACAAAAACAATATGTTTTTATGAAAACCTGCAAAAAAAAAGAAATAAGATTTAAAAATGAAGAAAATTTCAAATACAAGTTAAAAGGAATGCTAAAACTCATGCAAGTAAATGTTCCCCTTAATAGAAATAAGTCTGTCTGCCCTCAATATTTATAACTAAAGCTTAAGAGATTACAAGAGATGCCAAATTGCCAACTACAGTTTTACTAATTAAAAAAGAAATGGAAATATGCTTATGTTGTCAATGAAATCTTAAAAATCTTTGCTTTCTATAAAGGGCCAGCAATCACTTAGATTTTACCAGTGGGGCTAAGGCAGGGCTTGGAATTAGTCCTTAAAGTCCTTTTTTAAGTCCCTAAACTCCGCCAAATAACATATTTGAAAGACCCTCTGTAGATGATTTAGCATCTAACAAATCCAGTTATACTGGTTTCTTGGTTGTGCTGTCACAGCTCAGAAAGAAGCAGCAAAACAGTGGGAATATAGTCTGTGGCCAATGTGTATTTTAACTGCTGTAAACAGGCAGCTTATAACAGCACAAAATGTAGTTGTATTGTGATAATGTTCCTGTAGCTTTGTAAAATGAACCATAACAGTATGAATTTGTTCAAATTGCAATGGCCATTGTTCAAATTTCGGGCCATTGCAATGGCCCAAAATACATATTCTTTCCCTGAGGTTAGTTATTAGACTAATGGTGGGTTGAGTGATAAGAGGAGATTATCATGAGTGGTAAAAATTATGTATTCAATGTTATTCCTGCTGTGTTTAATCCTATTTGTCTTTAGGTTTCCCCAACCGTATTTAGGAAAGATGATGGGCAACTGAAAATTTTTATTGCTTTTGTTGAACTAAAGAAGGCATAAGGGGTAGAAAAATAAAGAAATGGTGTAGGACTGGTGATGATAAGTTTCTTTTAACTGCAAAATATGCAGCAGAAAAAAGCTTAGCTGTTCTAAAGACTTACCTTGAATCCGCATGCTTCATCAGATAAGCACAAGAAACAGGTTGTTTATTTTTGCATTACATGACATCAATGAAACATTTGAAGAATTCCGCATCATCAGCAAAGTACCTAGGATTGTAAGCTACTCAAAAAGGAAACATGCTTTCAGAACTCAAATTCATGTATTCATTGCCTGAGCTTTTTTCGAAATTGATCATTAAAAAAAAACTTTTCAAAGAAGAAGTTTCTTAAAGAAAATTAAAATCCATATCAAACTTAACGCTAACAGAAATAAAAATATCTAATTATCAAACAGTTCATGGTAACAAACTGTAGCAAGGAGTAACCCGGCTCAATAGTAACCAAAACTCTAAAAAAAAACGGAATTTTTATAACAATAGTTACATCAAAAAATTGCATTTTAATGCTGATTTTAAATATATAAGCTTCATTAAGTTTAGACTTACCCATCAAAAGTTACGAGCCTGAGAAAATTCGCCTCATTTTAGAAATTAGGGGGAAACACCCCGTCAAAGTCATAGAATCTTAACGAAAATCACACCATCAGATTCAGCGTATCAGACAAACCTACAGTAGAAGTTTCAAGCAAAAATGTGGAATTTTCCATTTTTTTTGCCACAGGACAGATCACGGATGCGTGTTAATTTTTTTTTTTTTTTACTTTTTCCCCAAGGATGATTGTATTGACCCAGTGGTCCTAGAATGTCGTGAGAGGGTTCATTCTAACAGAAATTAAAAGTTCTAGTGCCCTTTTAAGTGACCAAAAAAAATTTGAGGGCACCTAGGCCCCCTCCCACGCTCATTTTTCCCAAAGTCACCGGATCAAAATTCTGAGATAGCCATTTTATCGAGCATAGTCGAAAACCTAATAACTATGTCTTTGGGGACGACTTACTCCCCCACAGTCCCCATGGGAGGGGCTGCAAGTTACAAACCTTGACCAGTGTTTACATATAGTAAGGGTTATTGGGAAGTGTACAGGCGCTTTCAGGGGGATTTTTTTTGTCTGGGGGAGGGGTTATGCGGGGAGAACTTTACATGGAAGAATTTGTCATGGGGAAAGAAAATTTCCATGAAGGGGGCGCAGGATTTTTTAGCATTTTTTTAAAGAACAATGGAAAAAAATATGAAAAAGTTTTTTCAACTGAAAGTAAGCATCAGCATTAAAACTTAAAACAAACACAAATTAATACGCATATGAGGGTTTCGCCTCCTCCTAATACCTCGCTCTTTATGCTAAAGTGATTTTATTAATTTCAACTATTTATTTTACGGCCTTTGTGATCCAGGGGTTATTCTTAAGGAATTGGGAAAAAATTTAAGCTTTAGTGTAAAGAGCGAGGTATTGACGAGGGGGGAAACCCCTCATATACGTGATAAAAACATACGAAAATAGAAGTCCGTTATGTAAGTTAATTCGTAAGTTACGTATATTTTTACTAATAAAAATGTTCGTAAAAAAATTAAAAGTTTTAGTTGCCTTTTAAATAACCAAAAAATTGGAGAGTAACTAGGCCTACTCCCTCGCTCCTTTTTTCTCAAAATCTTTCGATCAAAACTATGAGAAAGCCATTTAGACTTAAAAATAAATTAATATGCAAAGTTCTTTTTAATTATTCGTGTGCGGAGAGCCTAAATCAAAACATGGATTAACTCAAAAAGGTTCAGAAATTAAATAAAAAACAAGTTTTTTTAACTGAAAGTAAGGAGCGATTTCTCTCAACTCTACTTTTTAAAGCAGTAAAAAACTTTAGCATAAAGAGCAGGTCGTTGAGGAGGGAACAGCCCCTTTCATATACGGAGTAATTTAAGTTCGTTGTAAGTTTTAATATCGCTCCTTACTTTCAGTTAAAAAAAAACTTTTTTTTTGTTTAATTGAAACTTAAAGCAACCAGAAATTCCTATAAAAAAAATGAAACATAAAATGAACAGAAATTAAATAAACAGTCATAGCAAACAAACTTACAATAAGAACCATATAAACGAATAAATAAATCTTAAAATGAGTAATTGAATATGCAAATCAATCTTAAAACAAACAAAAATCTCTACAAACAAGAGTATGGCTACTGCCCCTTTCCCTAACGTTGAATATATTAAGCCTATCGTATCAGTATAAAGCCATTCCCCAGAAACTATGGGGAACTTTTTAACCCATAAGTTATAGTTATTTGGCTTTTAGACTATTTTGAACAAAATGGCTATTTAAGACTTTTAATCTGGTGCATTTGGGGAAAAAGCTTTTGAGAGAGAAGAGCCTGGTTACCTTCTGATCACTTTCGACTCTTAAGAAGGGTAAACGAAATTTGATTTCATATTGAATGCGGCTTGTCCAAAGTTTATACAACCAGGTCTTTCTTGAAAAACTTTGCATGTTAATGATGGGTGTCTAGTATAATTTTTAGCCCTTCTCCAAGGGATGGAGGAGGGGGTGGGGCTTCAAATCTGGAACAATAGTCATTTGGAGTTTGGACTATTTCGAAAAGAAATGCTCTCGAAGTTTCGATCCAATTCATTTGAGGGAAAGAGGTCTGTGGGGTTGGCTAGTATCCCTTTGATAACTTCTTACTCCTGAAACGAACTAGGACTTTCCATTTTTAGTCAAATAAATTGTCTCCAAAGCTTAATATTACTACCATTTAAAAAAAAAAACCTGCCGTGCTCCCGACTTACAAACCTTGTCTTGGGCTCTGGGAATTGTGTCAATACTGAAGGCATTCTTATATGATCTTTAGACTATTCTGATTGAAATAGCTATCTCAAAAATTAGATTAGGTACATTTTGGGAAAAGCGGGTGTGGGGGCAGTGGCTATTTGTGTTCCGATCACTTTCGGGTCTTTAAATCGGAAATAGAACTTCCAGTTTCCAATCAAATAGACCTCCTTTAAAGTTAATGTGGCAACCTTTTCCATAAAACCTTATACGCTCTCAGGATATAACTGACAACCATTTTCCCGGGGATCTGGGGCTTATTTCAACCCCAAATGCATTGTTGTATAATCTATATACCAAATTTAGCACAATGGGTATCTCAAATTCTCCATTGGATGTATTAAGAGACAAGGAGGGCTGTTGCCCTATAATCATTTTTGGCGAATGGGGAACTAGAACTTAATTTCCAGAGAAATGTGCCTCCTCCAAAGTTTATATGACCATTACCTTCCATTATACCTTATATGCCCTGAGGAGGGGAATAACATACAATTCTTGATCCTGAGCCTTGCAGGTCTGTGTCAACCACAAAGACATTGTTTCATGATACATGGACTATTTTGAACAAACTGCCTATCTCAAAATTTTAGCCGAATTGATTTGGGTAAAAATAGAATGGGGGGATAGTCAGGCCTACCCTCTGATCACTTTTGACTCTTTAAATGGAATTACAACTTTAGATTCCTTATCAAATAAGCCTCCTCAGAAGTTCATACAATCACCCTTTCCTTAAAAGCCTTATATAGCCTTGGGGCATAAATTACAACACTTGCCCCATGGCTTCTGAAGGGATTGTGTCAGCCCTTGAGTTTTGCTATATGAAAAAACAAAAACTAAGGTCCGTTTGAACAAAATTGCTACCTAAAAATTTGATTGGATGCATTTGAGGGAAAGAGGGCATGGGGAGGGGGCAGTTGCCCTTTGGTTCCTTCGACTCAAAAAGTAAACTACGACTTTTTATTTCCAACCAAATGATCACCCTCTGAAATTTATATGAACAATCTTTCCATGAAAACCTTAAATGCCCCTTTGCAATTGATGTCTGTATTGTCATGTCATCAGCAAAGTGGTGCTGTTTCTTCACAAAGTTCTCCCCTAGGTCGTTTATGAACGCCAAGAAAAGAGTTGCCCTAAGCATACTTCCTTAAGGTACTCCTGATAAAACTGGGTGTTCTTTTGATATGAAGCCGTCGAGGACAGCTTGCAATGATCATTGACGAAGGAAGTCAGGAGGCACCTCAAATGGTCGACCGTCACCTCCGTAGACTTTCAGTTTACAAAGAAGTCCCTTGTGCAATACATGATCAAACCCTTTTTTAATTTCAAAGGATAGAGGGTGAATATCATATCACTGAGAGAGGAGCTCAACTCACTCTTTATATTGTGCAATCATACAGTCTAATGTAGATCGTGCTCAGCAAAAACCGTATTGCGTGTCTGCCAACAACGGATGTGACTCAGGGTATTGGTAAAGGGTCTTATTAATGACGCTTTCATAAACATAAGCTGCCCCTTGTTTTCCTATTCCTGAAGAATTGTTGACTTTGGCCTATTCCTGAAGAATTGTTGACTTTGGCAGGGTCAGCCTAGTCGACGTGCAAGACTATGTGGAGAGCAAGGCAAAAGAACAAGCTGCTGAACGAAGCATCCAAGACCAAGAGAAAGAAAGGGAGCTGAGCCTAGTAGACATCTCTAGCAAAAATGAGATAAATGGACTTGAGGAATCATTGCAAGAAAAGTGGGCCTCTGAAAAACAAAACGAGCAATTGCTGATGCCCTCTTGAAAGAGGCCACTGATCACTTACAGAGAGGGATGGCTTCAAAGGATTCCATGGACATCGCCTTGGCCATTTCCTTTCTAGAGGGTGCCAAGAAAACGCGAGAAGACGAAAAAAAACGAAACAAATGTTAAAGACATACAGAAGAGGAAGTCAGAGCTGAAAAGCAAGTTCACCAATCAAGTGCTAGTTGCTTTTGTTTTATATGCAAAATAAACATAAATAAACAAACGAAAAGAAAAACAAAAATATAACTGATAGTTTGAACAAAAAGAAAATAGAAAAAGAAAGACAATTGTCTGTCTGCAGCGAAATGAATTCCTTCAGAGGCTCGTAAATACGATGATTCTTAGGGTGACTGGCTACCATTTCTGATTCATGAACAAAGGAATGTTTTGACCATGAATGGGAATCAAAATCTCTTCCACTTTGATCCCCTTTTTCACCCTGGGCAGATCTTCAAGCACTTTTTCTAGTGAGCAGGAATAATTCCCAGCCCTGTTAAGAGGTGTAACATGCCCCCTTCTAGTCAGAGTAATATCTAATTGTTGTGAGTTTTCATATCTGTCTTCACTGGTTTTCATACAGTAAAGATAACATAATTGCAATAAATTTGCCTTTTTCTTCATCTTTTCTTCTGATGCATGACTCTCTTTTCAAGGTTTAAAAGATTAAATTGCACCTTACCTTTGGTGTAGAAAAAGAAGATGATTGTTCTTGGATTTCAATGTTTCATAGCATAGAATGTTGCATAACCTACTGTTTAAGTATCTCTAAACTTAATTTTCTGTGTCCATTTTTTCTAGTTATAAACTTGCAGCAATAAGCTTTTATTTTTTCATTCATTTGATTTAGATTTTGTTTTTGGCCTGTAAAAGTCATTAAGTATATATAAGTATTTTTACAACCTTCATCTATCCATAAACTAGGTTGGAATGCGCAACTTCCATCTCAGGAAAAATCAGAAATGGTGCAAAAGCATCAATATTGACAAAGTATGGTCTCTTGTATCTGAAAACGTGAGGAAGCAGTTTGCAAACCCAGCAGAGAAAAGAGCTCCAGTTATTGATGTTGTCAAAGCTGTAAGTGGTATTTAACTACATTGGAAGCATAAATTTATGATGTAAAATTAATTTATAACCCTATAAATTAGATATCGAATAAAAAGTTGTTTGTCCTATTGCAAAGGAGACAAAAATAATTATTGCTAACTATCTTGGTGGGCTGTTGACCATTTATAAACAGATCATTTGTGGCATGTGAACTGATAGTTTAATATCTATTTTAGCTCTTTGAAATTTATTGGCTGAAATGTAATTAAATTTCTTTTGAACCGTCGCTTAAAATTTCTTTAATTTAATTCTTTTTATTAAGGACCATTCGAGTATTTTTTTACAATGTTTTTAAGTCATTTAATCAGTCAAAAAACCATTGATGTCTCTTATCCTATTTTTTCAGGCTTTCTATTTATTTTATACTATTTTAAGTTCTTCCTACTCTTCTAGTCTTGGGTTATGTTTTTATTAGATTAATTTATCTTGGTCCCATTCAGCTTTTAAATCACACGGATTTATGGATAAATAAAAAAAAATGGTTGAAAATTATTTTCAAAAAAATATATTTTTCAGAGATTAATTCAGATGAGTAACATACAGCATGAAACTATATGAAAGTCATGATTAATTGATTATACTTTTTCAGTTCACACGTCGTACCAAAAGGGGCTTGATATTTTGCTAATTGTTATGGTCTAGATTAACTAGTGAACATATTTTAGATAGGTATTACTAATAACTATGCCGTTCCGTAATAACTTCAGGAAAATGAGTAGAAATAGACATAATGTTATTATGACAGTGCCCAAGACATAACTTGCATATGTGTCTCCCAGTATTTGTAAATATCACTGTCTTTTCATGATGGGTATGGAAAAAGCAATACAAGCAACTTTTTTTTATGATATTATTTGTTAAAACATTAAAGTTTTTCTTTATGCTTACCTATTTTTAGTTTGTCTTCTTTAAAGTTTTTTCCATCTCTTTTTTCTTGTTGAAAAATGGTTCTGGAGGCGGAGCTTATATCTTTTGTTAGAAAGTTTTGTCTACGTTTTAAATTGCTTGTCCTACCTTTCTTAATTGCTGTTTTCCAGGTAAAAGTTTTTTTTTAATTCTCTTAATAGTAGCTTTCTTCTGCTGATAAAATCAGAATACTTGGTATTTACCAAGTGACATATAGTGATCGCAAAAATACCCCCTACCCTCTAAGGTTTGTCAAAGAAAAAATGGTCTAACAAGCTTCTTTATTCTTTTTTTTTTTAACTTTTATAAGTAGAAACAGATTGTTTCAAATGAAATCTTGATGATGCAGTGCTGGTGCACGATTTACATATTGTTCTATATGTAATTTGATACATCATTGTGCTGATTGAAAATCAGCTTGAAAAACTCTAGATCGCTTTTTTTATACTTTCAATATGAAGCGCTTCGTGCGACTTTCGGAAGACCCTCTATATCTGTAACGATAGCGTAAAATATAAAAAAAGAACGAAAAATTCAGGCATTGCAAGATTATATTTAATAGATGTATTTTATCTACTAGTGAACTGAATTGGTAAAACTTGTCTGTTTATTCTAGGGTTACTACAAAGTCCTTGGCAAAGGTCTTCTTCCCAAGCAGCCAGTCATTGTAAAGGCAAAATTCTTCTCAAAAACAGCCGAAGAGAAGATCAGAAGTGTCGGCGGTTGTTGTGTTTTAACAGCATAGTTGTACATTCTTTTGAGACAATAAAGCTCCTTGTCTCAACCATCTTCTTTTTTAGTGTTAAAATTTAATATGTGAAATAGGTATACTAGCGTTCATTATTATGGGTGTTCGTCCTGTGGTGGCGCAGTGGGTTTGACCTTAGCTTGGTAATACGGGACCCAGAGATCGAATCGTGCTGCAGGAATGCACTGCAGGGCCGACGCAGGGACCTTAGTAGTCAAGAAGCGTCGTTAATCCGATACAATATTATGAGTGTTCAAAAAGATCTCTTTATTTGACAGTATAGTAAGTTTTTAAGTATTATTTAGTGACAAAAGTAATTGATATTAAAATTATTCTGTAAAAGGGACAGAAGTTTTCTAATTGCGTAATGTGACTCTTGGATCCAATCACATGTAAAGAATCTAGTTTTTTAGAATAATTTATAATATTACACTTGTTTCTAGGAACTTGTTTTGCCCCAGCTATCGTTGGTTTTTTCTTAGTTGATGCATCATGATAGCTGCCTTAAGTGAGCACTGGCAGTTCATATTTCATGTTTGATTGCAGATTCTTATGAAAAAAGCTGTTGGTGGCAAATAAAGAGGATGTAGAGACAAAAAATAATAAATTACCTGAAAAAAGTACGGATAGTTGATGTAAACTGGAAAAGAAGGTATTTCGTTTTTTTCGCACGGGTGAGTTTAATTGACTAGATATTTTCGGCTGTCATGAGCCCAATAAGTCTTAAGGGGGAGGGGGCTCAATTTTAACATATGAAATCTTAAACAATGCTCGTTGGATAGTCAATGTACCTTATTTTCTGAGGAACTATGAAGATCTTTTAATAAAATATATTTAAGTGCTAATTTTTAATTTTACAGAAAAATAATATGGTTAACCCTAAAGGGGGTTATATTACCCCCCCCCCCCAAAAAAAAAAAAAAAAACCATCAACAAGCAAACAAGGAATTGTAGAGTTTCAGAAAAATTTAACGTTTGTGTGGGAGTGCCATTTTGGGGGTATATCCCCTCCTAGGTTTGAAATTGATGTTTTTTAGTATTATTACTGAGAAAAATTCTCTTCAGTCTTAAAAAAAATGTCTTGAGGTATCTTAATTTTCTTATTAAACAAAGAATTTTCGCCCTTTCCAACGCTTCAAAAAATTAGTGCCTCAACAACTGTGTGTATTTAGTTTTTGTCTATGTATTCAATGTTGGATTTCAGTTTGATGCGGGTCGGAGTAAAATAAAGACTTGAAAAAATGTATGCCTTGATTTGCTGCAGTAAAATTGCATGATTTTTAGATGGAATCCCAATAATTGACATGCTTTAAAAACTACTATTTGAAATTTTGGAGATTGCTGCCTATTTTAACCAAGGGTGACCAAGATGCATCTTGTCAAAGGGATAGTAATCCTTATGAAACCAAAGGATCCATGTAATATTTCTTGGTTTCCTTGAGCAAAATACAATATCGACTATATGCCCCAGTTCCTACCATTTGAAGCCAGGAATAATTGCATGGACCAAAAGGTCACATGAAAAATTGTTGTTCCACTTATTTTAAAACCTATGTTAAAGTTTACTAATACTTAACTTCAAACCTTTTTGTAGTATAAAATGAAACTATTTACCCAGATAGTGATCGCAAATCGTTTCCTTTGCCAATTGTCTTTAATAAACATCTGATCAAAAAAAAATACTATTTAATTTATATCTTTAATCAATTATCTTTAATTAAAAAAAATAACATAGAATTTTTTATCAAGCCTTCAGCTGTAACTTGAATTAAAGGGGCAATATACTTATATTCTAGGATTGATTGCTCTCAAATTTATCTATTCATCGAACAAGGACTATGACAGTAATTGTAATTTTTTCCAAAAGGTTATCAGTTGATTCTTAGGATTAGAATAATACATCTGAACAGTTTTCTCATTTGGTCAACAAAAGAAAATCCTTAGAATCCAATAATTTCTTTATGATCTGATTTCCTAGAATGCATAAGGTTTTCCACTATCTGTTCATATTCACGAGCATAATTTTTTTTATTGATCATGGCTGCAGCGCTGCAGTAACGTAGTAAAGCAGCGCTTTACTGCGTTAAGTGAGCATATAGGTGCCGTAGTAAAGAGCATAGCATATAGGTCTTAAGGACATGTTTAGAAATACGATTTTGGGAGAAAAATTGGGGCTGGGGTTTTCCTTTCATCGAAGATCCTCCCGCTGAACATCCACCCCCACAGAAAATCGCAAAATAGGTGAGAAAGCGCAAAATAAGCAGCTCAAAATGTTGATTAGATGTCCTAAGAGGTAACTGATAACCCCATGCCCTTCCTTGACTTTTCATTATTGGTCAAATCTTGAAAATTGTCAATATATTTTTCTGTCATAGGATTTATTTCTGTATAGTATATTTAAAACTCATTATCATAAATTGAACTCTTAGAGTTGCATCTTTTCTACTTTAACCCACTCTCATACAAATCCCATTATTACTATAAATTTGTATAATCTCTGTCTGTCTCTCTCTCTAGTTCTGGCTATAGCCCTAGAGATTCTACCCTTTTAGAGGTTTAAATAGAGTTCTAGTCCTTTTTGTAGGTCGAAATTTATTGGACACCAACCAGCAACGGGGGCATTTTCTGGGGGGAGAACGCGTAGACCCATTTTTTTTTACTGCTGTGACAAATTTCATAAAGAAAGACAACGATCAAAAATGGGGGTTTTAAAGGCCAAGTGAAAATACCGAAGAAAACCGAAAGCGAATATTTTGAGAGAACAACTGCCTCTTTTCTTCAGTGCAAACAAAATAATATGATCAAGGAAAAACCAAAAAACAAACGTGGAGAGCAATGAAAAAACACCAAAAATTAAATAAAAGACAAAAAATTAAAAGAATTAAAATCAAATACTTAGCAACAATAAAGTGGGTTATTCGCCAGTATCTGCGACTTGCACAAAATCCAAACAAATATGAACTACCATCGATGGATACTAACGAACAACTAAGAAATCAAAGAAAAAATTGATTCACTCAAACAAACGAAGCAGCAATTGAGTAAAATGGAGAACTAGGTCACCTCATTTCTGATTTTAACCATTGCATTTCTTGCGGATACCCAAGAAAGAGAAGCCGATATTTTAGTAATCAATAAAATAAACGCTGAACCACTTCCCCAATCACATAATCAAAAACATCATCAACCCCTTAGGTCTCAAAGGGTATCCCCAAGAAATACAATGGTTAAAATCAGGTGACCTAGTTGTTCAATTTATTCAATTGCCTGCTTTGTTTCTTTGAGTGAATGAATTTTTTCTTTGATTTCTCAGTTGTTCGCTGGTACCCGTCGACGGCAGATGGTATTTGTTTGGATTTTGAGCAAAGTTGCAAGCTCCCATTTTCAAAAATGTGGAATTCTGTATATTTTTCCAGAAGAAAGGTCACGGATGCGTGTTCATTTTTTTTTTTATAGGGGTGACCGCATCGAAACAATTGTCCTAGAATATCGAGAAGGGAAGATTAAAAGTTCTAGTGCCCTTTTTAAGTGGCTAAAAATTGGAGGGCAACTGGCTCCCCTCCCGCCCACCTTTATTCCTAAAAGTCATCCGATCGAAATTCTGAGATAGCCATTTTGTTCGAAATAGTCGAAAAGCCCAGTAACCATGTTTTGAGGATAACATAACCCCCCAAAGCCCATGGGGAAAGCTTGTAAGTAAAGAAATTTGTCCATTGTTTACCTAACGTATTCCTTAATGGGAAGAATATAGACATTTTTCAGGGAGGAGGGGAATTTTCTCTAAGGGGGATCTTCTGCGGGGAAAATTTTCCGTGGGGAGAGAAGTTCCCAAGGGATGAACTTTCCAAGACAAATTTTGTACTAGAGGAATACAAATTTTGTACTGGGGGAATTTGTGAGGAGAATCTTCCACAGAGGGGAATTTTCGGCATGATTTTGTAAGTATTGGAAATATCTTTTTTCCATTAACGTGGGATAAGAAAAAATTTTCAACCGGAATCGTTCGCAAGAAATTTTCTGGGAGTTACTTTCACCTAGAGTGGAATTGTTCGGGGAAAATTTCCCTGGTGGGGAGTATTTTATATGAGAAAAACTTTATATGGAAGGATTTGACGTAAGGGGAAGGGATTTCCATCGTGGGTGAACCCGGATTTTCCGGCATTATTTAAAAAAGATCAAAAATTAAATTATAAAGAAAACAGGTTTCTTCAACTGAAAGTGAGGAGTAACATCAAAACTTATAACGAATAGAAATTATTACGTATATGAGGGAAGTTACCCCCTCTTCAATAACTCCTTCTTAGCACTACCTAATGAAAATGTTCACTAATTAATGTTAACTTGTTTTATTTTTGAATTTGTTTACTTATGAAGTAGGAAATTGCCTCTAAAATTTGAAGTAATAACATTTTCTGAAATTTTTTAATATGAGTGCGATAATTTGAACAGTTGTTTATTATAATGAACTACAGCATATCATTACCTGTTAGTTGATTACAGTTTTACACCAAAGAAAAACAATTTCATTTATTTATGATTTCAGCTGTTAGAAACATTATTTTACAAGCTCTTTCTGTGTTGCCGATGAAGCTTTTTTGTGCCCCTAACTGATATTAAATAAAAAAAAAATCATTTTTGTTTAATTGATTGGAGTGACATTAAAACTTAAAACAAACAGAAATTACTCTGTTTATGAAAGGGCTGTCCCCTCCTCAACGCCCCGCTCCTTACGCTAAAATTTGACTTTCTCTCAACTTCATTTTTTAAAACAGTAAAAACTTTGGCTTTAAGAGCAGGGCGTTGAAGAGGGAACAGTCCCTTTCATATACGGAGTAATTTCTGTTCGTTTAAAGTTTTAATATCGCTCCTTACTTTCAGTTAAAAAAACTTGTTTTTATATTTTTTTATATTTATTTTCTGAACTTTTTTTGAATGAATACATGTTTTGATTTTGGCTCTCCGCACATGAATAATTTAAACGAAATTTGCATATTAATTTTTTCTTGGCTCAATGGCTTTCTCTTAGTTTTGATCAGACGATTTTGAGAAAAAAAGATAAGGTAACTAGAACTTTTAATTTTTAATAAATGTTTTATTATTAAAAAGAATACGTAACTTACGAATTAACTTACGTAACGAACTTCTATATTCGTATATTTTCATTACGTATATGAGAGGCTTTGCCCCCTTGTTAATACCCTTTTCTTTATATTCAAGCTTAAATTTTGTCCAAATTCTTTAAGAATGACCCCTGAATCACAAAGGCAGTAGAATAAATAGTTGAAATTACTAAAAATACTTTAGCGTAAAGAGCGTGGTATTTAGGAGGGGATAAACCCCTCATATGTGTAATAATTTCACTCCGTTTTAAGGTTTAATGTTGGTCCTTAGTTTCAGTTGAAAAACTTTTTCACATTTAAATTTGTCATTGGTTTTGTTTTAAATAATGCTTGAAAATCCTGCACCTCCTTCATTGAAATTCTCTTCCCCCATGGAAAGATCCTCCCATTTAACCCCGCCCCCATCAAGAAATACCCCTGAAAATTTCTTTACGCTTCCCAATAACCATTACTATATGTAAACATTGGTCAAAGTTTGTAACTTGCAGCCCTTCCCCTGGGGACTGTGAGGGAGTAAGACATTCCCAACGGCATATTTATTAGGTTTTTCGACAATGTTGAACAAAATGGCTATTTCAAAGTTTTGATTCGTTGACTTTGGGAAAAAATGAGCGTGGGAGGGGGCTTAGGTGCCCTTCAGTTTTTTGATCACTTAAAATGCCACTAGAACGTTTGATTTCTGTTAGAATGAACCCTCTCACGACATTCTAGGACCACTGGGTCGATACGATCACCCTTAGGAAAAAAAAATCACGCACCCGTGATCGGTTTTGTGGCAGAAATTACGAAATTCTACATTTTTGAAGATAGGAGCTTGAAACTTCTACAGTAGGGCTCTCTAATATGCTGAATGCGATGGTGTGATTTTTGTTAAGATTATATGACTTAGGTGTCTCCGCTATTTTCCAAAAAAGGTAAATTTTCTCAGGTTCGCAACTTTGATAGTTAAGACTAAATTCGATGAAACCTTTATTTTTAAAATCATCATAAGAACCTGATTCTTTTGATGTATCTATTAGTATCAAAATTCCGTTTTTTGGAGTTTCGTTTAATATTGCGCCGGGTCACTCCTTACTGCAGTTCGTTACCACAAACTGTTTGATTACATTGCATAGAATCAGTAACACGGGGGAAGAACTTTACCAAAATTAATATTCAAATTTCATTTTAATTTTTCATGTGCGGTGAGCAAACGTTCAGAAATTAAATAAAAAAAACAACTTTTTTTTAACTGAAAGTAAGGAGCGACACTAAAACTTAAAAGGAACAGATACTATTCTGTATATGAAAGGGTCTGTTCCTCTGAATGCCCGGCTCTTTACGCTGAAGTTTGGTCCTTTGTCAAAACTCTACTTTTTAAAGTAAATAAAAAACGTTAGCAGAAAGAGTTGTCTTTCATTCAAGTTAAAAAGCTTTAACTGAGCCCCCTCCTTTGTCAGATTTATATTTTGGTTTAGTGTCATATCGGGAAAATCTAAATATTGGTTGTTACAAGGTCTAAGAACTTAGCCGTGGAAGGAGGATTGGCCTACCATGGAGGCAGGCAAATGAAGAAAATAATTATTTGTTTACAGTTTGACTTCTTGTATCCAGATTTTATGTTTCAGCAATGGTAATATATGGGTGAGATCAAAATTATATAGAAGCTTTATTATCCTAAAATCTGGGCGGAAGAAGACAACATAATATGGCAATCTGCAAGCCATTTCTAAACGAGTCGAAAGGTAAATAAAACTGCATACATGGCTTCAGCGAAAATGTATTTCTAATTAAGGCAGTATTGTTTTTGAGGGGGGAGTGGGGTTAGAAAAACTACACATCAAAAGTTTGTTTATATGCATATTGTTGCGTTTTCATGAGTCTGACAAAACTGCCGGGGGGAATAAATCGCCTCTGGACATGGCGTTGCTTCTAAGATTAGTAATATATGTACTGCAGGCACTAAATACGTTTATACATACGTATGTTATTGCTATGTATTGGATATAGATTAAGGTTTCTTAGCTACCCTTGTCATTGAAATTTTCTTGTCTAGATTATGCTGAAGCCATGGCAGGATTTTCGTCAAAATTAACAAAAATTTCCTTTTATTTCGAAGGTCAGTATTGCCCAAAAGATAAAAGGAAGCTCCATGTGCATGAATTTTCTAACCCCTTCATGCAAAAAAACTGTTGATTTTGTAATAAGTAGCCTACAGTTGGTTCTGTCACAAAAGAAGAAAATGGATTTCAGGACTAACTCAAAGTGGTGCTTACGAGTACAACATATTATGGTCATTTTTTAACGGATCGAGGGGCAAATAAAATTTATTGCTTAACTTCTAAGCAAGGCAGTATTCTTTTTTTTAGGGAGGAGTGGGGTTACGAAAACCACACATTAAGTTTGTTTTTATGCATTTTGCTGCGCTTTCATGAGTCTGGTAAAACTGTCATGGGGGTTATATCACCCCTGGACACGGTCTTACTTCTAAGATTAGGAATGTATTTCAGTATTAATATTTAAGTATTCCACGTATTTAAAAAGCGTCAACTGTCTAACCTGAATGAATTTATAGGGTTTTCTTCACAAAATTTCATTTACTTACTTGTTTATTTATTTAAATTACAGTTAGTTCCTGCTCCCTCCCCTCTCAAGTCCATTTTTTGATTATATTTCATTTTCAACGAGTAACTAAAGAACAACAAAGTAAACCTAAACCTAAAGAAAAACAGAGTTTCAAATTGGGTTTTAACGGAAGTGTCTTTGAGCTGCCCAAGTACTATAATTCTCCCCACGTTTAAAATTTTCCTCAATCGAAATAACCTGATTTAATAAGATGACCAGTTTATTCAAAATCATCTTCAACTCATTATTTTTCTTCCGTAAAGGTACAACGCATTTGTATAGACAAATTAGCTCCAATATATTCATTTGAAAACTTCAACAAGTTCTACCTTCTTTCCTACTAGTCATAACACAAATTTTTGAAGACAAAGTCCCCTGTAAAAGTTTGTTAAATATTACAGATTCCTTCTAAAATATTTCAGATTATCACTAGATTAAGCAATCTCTATGCTTTTAATTTTCTAGAAAGAAAATCGAGAATCGATAACCCGGCAATTAACCAGCAAAGTAGTGACCTATAACGGAGAAACATGAAAACACTGCCTCAATAAACATACATACTTATACGCGCTTCATTTTAAAACCTGTTCATATTCGAATCCATCTATTATCAAAGAATAATTGCATGGTTGTTGTGCGTGAACAGTGACTGCCCCTTAACCTAAACTTTAGAATATATCAACCAATATGTCAGTTAGATTTATGAAGAATGTTCATTTTTCTATAGCCTATTTCGCAGCGCTTGCCACATTACAAGTGTCTAGTGTACCGAGTCATTTACACAACTGAATTACCAGATTCTGTGAACGGATAAACGTTCGCCAGAGGAGACGAATAGTGTATTTTGGTAGAATAAGCCCATGGAGGGCGATGGTAATAGTTGGATGTGAAGCACCGACCCAAACGATTTTTCAATCCCCCCAAACGGAAAGAATGGGAGAAATTGAATTACACAACCATAACTGAAATTTCAAGTAGGAATCTGTAAAGAACAGAGTACAAAAAAGATACAAGAAAGTAGTTCATTTTACTCTGGAATAGGAGTAATGCTAAATTCTTACTACGTCCCAGTCTTCCATACCAACCTTGTCCCTCCCCTTCCACAAGAATGCATAGTTGAGTTTTAAATCAAGGCGAAATTATGTATAATCCTCTTTTATTTCTTACACTTTATAAATAACCTAATAAAGTTAAAACAAAGATTTAGATAGAACCAACAGTTTATTCAAAAAGTTGACAGATTTAGCCACAGTTGAGGACAATGATACAGCGATAAATGTGCTTTTACTTTTCATTAAAGAATCTTGCTTTAAACAGATCTATTTGACGAAACAACAAATTATTGCTGTCTGCACTCGGCAGGGTTTTGACCTGGCTTGATACCCTTCTCTTTGGTTGGGTCATAGTCTTCATCGGCTTCATCATCACTTCCTCCTCCTTCTTCGTTGCTCTCGATATCCTCTTCTTCCTCATCATATTCCCCCTCTTCTTCTTCCAATGCCTCGCCTATAAATTACAAAAATTGAGATAAAAGATGTTCAAAATATTTATTACAAAAATAGAAACCGTAACAAATAAATAAAAAGCAACAGACATAATCGTATGAGGAGGATAAGTTTATCCGAGGTCCAGAAATACTTTGAAATTATTTGCTCAGCTCATAGAATTTGTAGTGCAAGAAAATAATGCGTTCCCAGGGGCGAGAGCTAAAACCGTTGATGTTGGGTTTAATGAACAAAAAAATCAGCACGAAAGAAAGTAAGTAAAAGAACAAAACCCCAGAATTAATCACCAACAAACGTTTATCGTGTTATTTTGCATTATCAATATCACTTATAAGTTGCGTATAAAGGGTGATTATTATAAACTTTATTAGGAAACTTGTCAATTCTGACACAGGAACCCATAAGTTACCGCAATAGAATTAAAGGCCGCAATAGAACTTTGAATAAAAGTTCCACAGTGTTTCCATCTCTACGGATTTTTCATAAATGTAGGAATACTTATAGAGAGACTAGAATACTACTGAAAAGGTCATATTCAATCTTTCCTTATAACATTTACCTCAAATCCATAAAACATTCTGTTACAGATTCAATAGACACAAAATGAATGAATTTTTAAAGGTTTTGCGAGTTCAGCGTGCTAGAATAGATTTGAAAATTAATGTTAAGACTAAGTTACTAAGGCTAGGAGTAAGTGAAGATGAAAAGGTAACGTTGGGTAACGAAAAGATTAATCAGGTGGGCAGCTTCATTTACCTTGGTAGTATTATTAGTAAAGACGGTGGGAGCAGTGAAGATGTTAAAAGTAGAATTCGGAAGAACAGGAAGATAAGTCTGCAAACCCAGATTAGAATATTAGAAGCTACAGTATTGACAGAATTGACGAAAAATGTGGTTCAATCCCGCTTTCTAGGGCTATAATAAAAGAAAGGTTGAGATGGCTAGGCCACGTTCTGCGAATGAAAGATGACAGATTGCCGAAGATTGTCCTTTTTGGCCAACCGTCTGGGGCTATACGGGAAACAGGTCGTCCTCGTCTGGGGTAGGAGGATGTAATAAATAAAGATTTAAAGGAAATGGGAACTTCTTAGGAGGGTGTTAAGATGGAGGCCTTGAATAGATTAGGTTGAAGAAGGAGCGTGCGTAGCTGTGTTGGCCTCAGGCGGCTTGGTGCTGCAGTGAGTTATTAGTGGTAGTATTAGTATTGCGAACAGTTTGATAAGAGACGAGCCTAAGAAAAAAACCAAGGGAAGTTGTAGCTTCTGCCTCCTCAGTAGCAAATTCACAAGAGCGTCTGCTAAACTGGCAAGAAATTACGCAAAAATTATCTGTTTTTTTTTTGTTCATTTTCTGATGGTTCAAATTCCAGGATGAAAGTTGCCCCCTTTTCATGTTCTGATGATTTCGATCATAAATTGTACAAATTGAAGATTGTACAATACGGTGTTTTTGCATTAGCCTTTACAGGCTTAAATTAAGGCTTTTTGAATTACAGATTGCCTTGGGCTTAGAACTTACAATTATTTGATAATCATGTCACGTTTCGACGAAATCGACCCAGATTTGCATAACAATCAATGGATCTACTGAGTTCACAGTAAAAAGGAGGAATGACAGAAAGAGAATACGGGCAAATCCCCTACAAAAAAGGGAATTTTTAGAGAGCCTTTCTCCAAGCAAAGGAGAAACAATTTTCAAATCTCCGAAATCTCAATCTTGTACCTGTGAACGATCACAAAAGAAAAAGCTGCTGAGTTTTTACCGTCATGTACTAGGCGTTTCGACTTCTGCTGAACTCGAAACGCCATCTATTGGTTTCTAAGAAAAATATTTAGCGTTCGACGGATTATAAAAGAATAGCCAGTGGAAAAACTGATTCCACATCTGAGGTCACATGGTGCAAAAATATTTTCATAAAGAGGAGGGAAGAAATTCAACAACATGTATGAATATATTATCCGTCCATAAAAACTATTCTATATTCTTACAGATCACGGCACATTAACTTTAACATACAAATTATCTGGGCTGCTGGGACACCTTTTCGAAACACACTTTATAATTTTAATTATTTTCCCCTCTTTTTTTGGAAGAAGTATTTCCTAAAAGCCCGAGCTGTCCGTAATAAACAAAAATGCTCACTCTAAAGGAGGCCCAAGACGATCAATCATTTTGATCAAAAACTTTCGTCAATCGATTGATTCAAGTATGATTGACCGTCTAAACTAGTTTTGTACAAGTATTGCGTCAGTCACGCGCCAACAACAATGGAAGACACGTCCGAAGTAAGCAAAATGTGGAACGCAACTTTATCTGTTTATTAAGAGTTAAAACTGGGATTACCATGTGTTATGGAAAGTTAAAAGTAGAGACTATTATAAACGAAATAAGAAAAGTGCGGTATTTGACAGGAAATTGCGGGCGGTAAAGACATTGAAACCAGATTACACAGTTTCCAAACTAAAAAAGAAAATTAATGATTTAACAACAAATTCGAAATGCGAGTGCTAGGCGATCGAGCATAAAAAGAAACCAACGACGTTTCCTATTTTCTTTGTTTTCGCTTAAGCGCAACCAAATACATCAAGAAAAGTCAAATCAGTATTAGACTTCATTTCACACACGGCAGCGAGAAATCTGGCCGCGAGTTAAAATTAAATTTGAAATTAGCATTGACCATTGAGCATTGGTTGCATCAATCAATTGACGGAAGCTTTTGATCAAAATGATTGACCCTCTCAGGTCTCTAAGGTTTATTATCAACTATCATTTAAATACTGAAGCTAAATGGGATCAACCGAAGAACGTGAAAAATTTTGTTCGAAACAAAACATAATTAATCTGTGAAAATAAAATACATCCCCCAACCAACTCCAGTATGAGCTACTATATAATAATACCCAATATGGTAATGAAAAGGTAAACGTATTTGAAACTCTTTTCTCAAATAAGCTAACATCAAACAATAACAGCATCATCATCCCAATCTCGATAAATCCGATATACCAGCTTCGCCCAGGATCAGAGTATATTAACCTGTCCATTCTCAATTCGTGAACTGAATAATGCGATACAACATAGGCTACATCTCAATTCCCCAATATTTGGAAATGTTCATCCCTCCTCCCAATATTAAAGAAAAATAAACCTAAATATGACCCTGAGTCTTAAAGGCCTATAATGAATACTCCTCAGCTTGGAAAAGTAATGGAAAAAATGATTTGCCATCGACTCCTTTGGTTCGTTGAGAAGAATAATAAAATACCCCATACTCAAACTGGTTTCAGGAAACACCTCTCGTCAACAGATGCTTTTATATTTTTAACAAATGGTATAAATGGATCCCTATTTAAAATAATGTCCTAGTTGCTGCATTCCTAGACTTTGAAGGGGCATATGACAATGTGAACCACCAGATCCTTTTAACTAAACTTGTAAGTCTTGGATTACCCTCCTAGCTAGTATCCTTTATAAAATCTTTCATAGAAAATCCAAGTTTCATTGTTTTTGTAGCTTCAGAATCCCCACCCACGAACCCCCACCCACCCACCTACAATAACGAAGGGTCTTCCACAGGGTGCAGTCCTGAGCTGCCTCCTCTTCTCCCCATTTCTCTGGGACATGAACCTCCCAAACACCAATTTACAATATACTGATAATATAGTATTATGGGCAACTGGCAACAGCTTTGAGATTGCACATTCAAAGTTGCAAAAAATCCCTTTTCCGACTTGAAGAATTTTCTCACAATTCTGAATTAGCCATTGCACCCACAAAATCGAAAATCATCCAATTTCACCATAAGCGAAATAATGTTAATGCAAGACTAACTCTAAATGGAATTATTATTCCAAAGGACAATCAAATTAATTACCTAGTTCTTATACTTGACCAAAAACTTATTTTCCACCTTCACATCCTAAACACAATAAAAAAAACGCTATATAAAAATAAGAATAATAAAAAGACAACTATCCACACCCTGTGATTGTAATGAGAAAACTTTACTGCAAATTTTACAATCGACATATAGAACCTTATATTGATGATGTGCTCACTGATTATGATGCTTGTGCAAAGACCCTGATACAAAAAATTGAAACAACAAAAATGATACAATCAGTCTCATATTTAGTCTTAGGAAACCAACAAGTACTAAGTTTCTGCTTACTGAGAGTGGATTATCAACAATAAATGAAAGAAAAAGATTTCTTTTCATAAAGTTGAAGCCAATAGCTTACATACCCTGCATAACTGGTTAAGAAATTCATCCATGTATAGAAGCATTGCAAATGAGTATGCCAATACTTAGAAGAAATTCTCAGTGCCAGCAAAGTCTATTGCACTTACATCCCCCCCCATGGAGTTGGTAAATACCCATGTGGACTAAAGAACTTACCCCCGTTGGTTTCATAGAGATTAAAATTGCTGAAATTAATGCATTTACACATAAAAAGCATTTCCGAATTTTTGTTAATGGGTCCAAAATGTTCTACCACCCCTTAATATTGCAATGGGTGAGAGAATGTGTGTTAATGTGTCTATAACGTCTGCAGAGTTGAATGCCATAATCATGGCATTAGAGCACCTCATGAATAATAAACCTTTGATTGCTAATTTACAAAATATTTTTGTCTATTCTGAGTCTTTGTCAAGTCTAGAGCTGCGGTCTTTCGCTTCTCAGTATAAGATGGATATAGACACTTTTCATTGTCTTAGCATTATTGATAATCTTGCTTCAAGAGGCAAAGAACTTGCTTTAAGTATGTTCCAAGCCACTCGGGTACGATAACCACGAGGCAGATAAAATTGCAAAAAATGCTTTTAAATAGTGACCAGCCAAGTGGGAGACTAATTCCCAATAGAGACATATACCGCTGGAGATTATAAGAGGCATTGTTACATAGGAATAATCCAATTTTATTTCCCTTCCCCAATAAGCACCTTTCTAAAATTATCATAGAATTCGGTCTGGCTCAAACGGGCTGAATTTTCAGGCGTTTTCGCATCAGTTCCCTCTTCCCCTCTTTACAGGTATTGTAATTAAAAAAATAAAACAACTGATCATTGCCTATTTGAATGTAATATGCTGCTAACCTAATTTGCTATCAGCAAAGAGTCTATCTGACTATATCTGCACACAGAGCTCAGAACTCAATGTTTATCCTCTTATATTTCCATTCCTAGAATCAAAAGACTTACAGAAAGAAATCTGAGCAAACTCAAGACAAATAAGAAGCAACCAATTCAGCAGCTCTGTTCATACCACAGAGTGAATCAAAGGAAAAGGGCTGAATAGTCTCGACTGAAAAGCCCTCCTTTGCTGAAAACGACGAAGAAGATAATTATATTAGCCAGGCATTTAATCGTTTAGAGAGACCATCCCCTTTGTTTCCGCTTTATTTCAGCTACGATTCTGACGTATCACAGTGATTCTGAAGACACTTACACGTCCACACCCTAAGCGAAAATAAATTATCAATTTTTGTGGATGCAAAGGAGTTCCAAGAAAAACGTTAGGATATAACTAAACTACTTCCGGATTCACAAATCAATTTAAAAAAAAAAAAAAAAAAAAAAAAAAAAAAAAAAAAAAAAAAAAAAAAACTAGCGTTTCATTTTACCTTGAACTTCATTTAGAGATGCCAAATAACATCAGACAATTTTCAGCTACTAAATATTCTTGTGAAAGGAGGTTTTCATTCCATCTTGATCAGGTTGTTCTTACGGATATAAAGATCAATGGTCGCATAGTTCTCAAGATTTTCACAAGGATGAGAGCTCGATGAAAATCCTTGTGAACCATTGTTTTGGCACTGGGTTTATTCAATGAAAGCTCCAGATTAACTCTGTCTTGAGACCAGAGTAGACCTGGGTGGAGTAGACCCAAGTAAATCAGAAGTCACTTTATGATGGTTCTTAACCATTCATCTTTAGATACTGTTTCATGCCATTAGTTTGTTATCTCCCATGAAATTTTAGTAGTTTCAATTTCCTTTCAACAAAAATCACTAGAAAACTGGCAATTACTTACCAGTAAAATAGAGGACAGCTCGAGGCACAACTCTTTCCCTGATATAATGTCCGATTTCATAATCTGCTGTTGCTAGGGCTTGAACGTCTTCATCAATTTCGTCACCGGGTCTAACTGTTGGTGGATTGAAGAAGTTGAAAAAGGAGTCGTTAGTTACGGTTTTGGTTATAGTCCGCATAGATCCCCTGGACTTATGCTTCTGCTTCTTTTTGATGGTTTTCACAGTCACGTTCTTACCCGGTTTCCAATTGATAGTGCATCCCTAAAATCCACATTCCATTTTTTAGACATACATGAAAAATATTTCCTACAATAATTCTCAGAATGCTATTAACAGCTTTTCTTTTTTCAAAATATATACTGATTAGTTTAAAAGGACTCTCAAGTCGTTGATTTACATTTTTGTATAAAAACAAGATTCCAACGTTCTCTTTGTCACGGCTATAAAACCTCTGGAAACACTGCTAAGCCAACTGTCATAGAATGCACCCAGGATATTAGAAAGTTGGGACTTCTCACATATAAAGAAAATTCTCAAAAGCAAAAAATTGGACAGAAAAAAGAAAAAAAAGAAAGAAAGAACTGTTACCTAATAGCAAATCAACTATATGTCAGTATTTCTCAGGCTAGATTAGACGTATTTCAAGCTTAAACCCACTGGAAGTTATAGAAGTTTCAAAAATTACACTGGCTAATAAAAAAACAATAAAACTAAGCACTTTAGAGGCTTTAGAGATGCTTAGGAAATAAAGTGACACATTAAGAATCTATAGGTCTCTCCTGGACGGATAAATATAAATTATTTATGTGGCTATCAGATGCACTAGCAAATATAGCAGTCAGCTATCCAGTGGTTGTTCTGCTGAATAGCTGAAGGACAAAAGTGCTTTAGAAACGCACCTTTTCTTAACCTTCGTCTTGAGAAAGATTCTAAAAAAGTTTACGAGCAAAATTTTTATTATCTGAAAGTAACACATAAAATTATACTAATATTATCAATATATTTCTATGAAAACCCTTTGAAATCGAAAAAAAAAACTTTTCGAAAAAGCAATTTCATGTCGAGACAGATTCTAAAAAATTTTGGAGCTAAATTTACTTATCTGAAAGTAGCACATTAAATTATACTAACATTATCAATATATTTCTATGGAAACCCTTTGAAAACAAAAAAAAAAAAACTTCGAAAAAGTAATTTAATGTCGAGACAGATTCTAAACAAGAGATAAGAGCTCATATGGCACTTGTGACAAGGCATGAAGAGCTAAGAGCCAAGAGCTCATATGGTATGAGCTCTAATAAAATTCTAAGAATCAACAGATTGATTTAAAAGGAAAATCAGAGGCTTAATGCCGGTCAGGATTTAAAATAAGAGCTCTGAGTCACGATGTCCTTCTAAATATCAAAATTCATTAAGATCCGATTACCCACTCGTAAGTTATAAATACCTAATTTTTTCTAATTTTCCCTCTCCCTTTAACCCCCAGATGGTCGAATCCGGGAAAACGACTTTATCAAGTCAATTTGTACAGCTCCCTGACACGCCTACCAATTTTTATCGTCCTAGCACGTCCAGAAGCACCAAACTCGCCAAATCACTGAACCTCCCCAACTCCCCCAAAGAGAGCGAACCTAGTACGGTTACGTCAATCACGTATCGAGGACATTAGTTTATTCTATCCACCAAGCTTCATCCCGATTCCTCCACTCCAAGTGTTTTCCAAGATTTTCCCCCTCCAACTCCCCCCAAAGTCAAAAGACCTGGTCAGGATTTGAAATAAGAGCTCTGAGACATGAATTCCTTCTAAATATCAAATTTCATTAAGCTCCGATCACCTATTCGTAAGATAAAAATACCCCAATTTTCACGTTTTCGAAGAATTCCGGTTTCCCCCTCCAACTCCCCCCAATGTCGCTGGATGTGGTCGGAATTGAAAATTAGAACTTTAAAGCACAAGATCCTTCTAAACATCTAATTTCATTAAGATCTGATCACCCTTTCGTAAGTTACAAATACCTCAATTTTCAAAATTACCCCTCCCCTCCAACTCTACCAAAGAGAGCAGATCTGGTTCGGTTATGTCAGTCACGTATCTTAGACAGGTTTTTATTCTTCCCATCCAGTTTCATCCTGATCTCTCCGCTTTAAGTATTTTCTAAAATTTCCGGTCCCCCCAACTGCCCCCCCCCCATGACGCTGGACCCGGTTAAGATTTAAAATAAGAGATCTGAGTTACGAGGTCCTTCTAAATATGAAGTTTCATGAAGATCCGATCACTCCTTCGTAAGTTAAAAATATCTCATTTTTTCTAGTTTTTCAGAATTAACCCCCCTCCCCAAAGAGAGCGGATCCGTTCCGGTTATGTCAATCATGTATCTAGGACATCTGCTTATTTTTCCCACCAAGTTTCATCCCGATCCCTCCAATCTAAGTGTTTCCCAAGATTTTAGGTTTCCCCTCCCAACTCCCCCCCCCAATGTCACCAGATCCGGTCGGGATTTAAAATAACAGCTCTGAGACACTATATCTTTCCAAACATCAAATTTCATTAAGAAAATTGAAATACTTCAATTTTTCTATTTTTCCGAATTAACGGGCCCCCTACTCCCCCCAGATGGTCAAATCGGGAAAACGTCTATTTCTAATTTAATCTGGTCCGGTCCCTGATACGCCTGCCAAATTTCATCGTCCTAGCTTACCTGGAAGTGCCTAAAGTAACAAAACCGGGACCGACAGAATTTGCGATTGCTATATGTCACTTGGTTAATACCAAGTGCCATAAAAATTCAGGAACTAAATTTACTGATCTAAAAGCAGCATATTAAACTATACGAAGGTTTTATATATATATATTTAAATGAAACCAGAGAAATCTAAAAAGCACTTTTCCGAAAATCCGAACTTATCCGAAAGCAGCACAATAAACTAACTATACGAATGTTTTCAATATACTTCTATGAAAAATATGCGAAGTCTAAAAACACTTTTCGGAAAAGCCTATTTTTAAGCATCATGTTGAAACATCCTAAAATTTCAGTAGCTAAATTTATCTATCCGCAAGGAACACATTAAACTATACGAAGGTTTTATATATATTTAAAAGAAAACCAGAGAAATCTAAAAAGCACTTTTCGAAAAAGCCAATCCTTAACCTCATGTCAAGAAAGATTGTAGAAAAATCTGGAGCTAAATTTATTTCTCCGAAAGCAGCACAATAAACTAACTATACGAATGTTTTCAATAATACTTCATGAAAAATCTGCGAGGTCTAAAAAACAATTTCCGGAAAAGCATATTTATAAGCATCATGTTGAAACGTTCTAAAATTTAAGGAGCAAAATTTATCTATCCGAAAGGATCACGTTAAACTAACTATACGAAAGTTTTCAATATATATCTATATGAAAAACTTGCAGTCTAAACAATAGTAAAAAAAAAAACTATTCTTAACATTCATGTTGGGACAGATTCTAAGAATTCAGCCCGAAAACAACACCTTAAACTATACGAGGGAATTAATCTTATTCGCTAAAACGTCTACTTGATTCGAAGAAAGATAAAAATGTACCGCTGTGACGACATTAATGCAACCCAAATGCAAAACTACCTACCTGACATGTGGTAATTTCTGGACCTTCAAACTCAAATGGGTCCTTTTCGTTTACACTACAATTCATATCATAGAATTTTGTTAAAACTGAATCCGTGAAATATTCATTTGGCGAGAAATGGAACTTCAAAGTAAATCCCATTGGATTGCTGGTAAGGTCGACAGTAACATCAGTCAAGTGACGCAGGATAGGCTCATCATGCTCCTAAAACAGATAAATTCAAGATAGAGGGACAAAAAAAAAAAAAAAAAAAAAAAAATCTAAAACAACAATGTAGCTCGTCGCAAAGACACCGATTTACCTTTTCAGACGTGAAAATAAATTGATATTACTGGTTTTGATTGTAATGTACCAGTCATCTTTCCATCCGCCAGCTAATCAACCATCTACCAATAGGTGTATAAATCGATATCTACCAATAAATTGATATTACTGATTTTGATTGTAATATACCAGTCATCTTTCCATCCATCAGCTAATCAACCATCTACCAATAGGTGTACATTTTGAACTATATCGTAGTTTCTTTGTACAGTAATTGCATTCGTCATTTCAATCACTGATTTTATTATTTTACGCATTCTTTTCTCATTATGTAGACCTTGTAGTAGCTCTTGCTACTTTCAATTTCCTTGTTGCTGCCTCTGTAGCTCCTTGCATCATGTAAATAATTTTCTCTATGCACTTGAGCGTAGAGAATGCGTTTCAACATAATTTGAATGAATGAACGCAAAGTAGCTTAAAAAAACCGATGACCAAATATCCAGGCAAAAATTAAATTCACTGGATAACAACTACCAAAATGTATTAATCAAATGTTTGTATTTGGGGTTTTATAGTGTTTTTTTTTTTTAAATTTTTCCAGGACCATGAAAATTTAATGCAATAATGTTTCCTAATGATGAATCACTTATTGTTGAATGTTTATTCACCTTTACACTTATATCACTGAAGCAAAGCTTTGCAGTAAAATTAACCACATTTCCTATTTTTACATTGCAGCTATAAATGGTAGTGATCTTGCCTAACTTGACCATCGAAGAAGTTCAATCAATGGTTTACCATGAATAGAAAAAAAGGGTTGCCTCCCAGAATATAGGGATCAGACAACATATTGACTCTACGAAAGCTATATCCAACCCAATTCTCAAAGAATCTCACAAATTTAGCGACTTTATGGATTGGTTGAAAACAAAAGCTAAGAACTCATATGGCACTTGTGACGAGGCCGGAAGAGCCAAGAGCCAAGAGCTCATATGGTATGAGCTCTAGCAAAATTCTAAGAATCAACAGATTGATCTAAAAGGAAAATCAGTGGCTCAATGCCGGTCGAGATTTAAAATAAGACCTCTGAGTCACGATGCCCTTCTAAATATCAAAATTCATTAAGATCCAATCACCACTCGTAAGTTATAAATACCTCATTTTTTCTAATTTTTCCTCTCCCTTCAGCCCGCCAGATGGTCGAATCGGGGAAAAAGACTTTATCAAGTCAATTTGTGAAACTCCCTGACACGCCTACCAATTTTCATCGTCCTAGAGCGTCCAGAGGCACGAAACTCGCAAAAGCACGTAACACCACCCCCTAACTACCCCAAAGAGAGCGAATCCAGTACAGTTCCGTCAATCACATATCAGCAACATTTGCTTATTCTACCCACCAAGTTTCATCCCGATTCCTCCACTCTAAGCGTTTTCCAAGATTTCCAATTTTCCCCTCCAACTCCCCCCACGTCAACAGATCTGGTCGGGATTTGAAATAAGAGCTCTGAGACATGAGTTGCTTCTAAATATCAAATTTCATGGAGATCCGGTTACCCGTTCTTAAGTTAAAAATACCTCAATTTTTCTAATTTTTCCAAATTAACACCCCCCAGCTCCTCCAAAGAGAGCGGATCCATTCCAATTATGTCAATCACGTATCTATAACTTGTTCTTATTCTTCCCACCAAGTTTCATCCCGATCTCTCCACTCTAAGCGTTTTCCAAGATTTCTTATGAAAACAAAGAAAGGGAATAAAAAATGAAAAGAGTGTCTAACAGAAATAAAAAACAGAAATGAGTGTCTGTCTTCCTCTCGTGTAGTTCACTTATAAAGGTTAGATTTTGCTGTTGTTTTTTTTTCTTTGTTTTCTTTGAGCTCTGAGGACGACTTGGCGGAGGTCCTTGTCGAAATATTTGCTTGTTTTTCATATTTAGCTACTGGCTGATAAAATCCTCGTTTTTTTCACCTATTTGTTTTTTCTCTTTTCATTTTTTATTCCCTTTCTTTGTTTTCATACGTCATGCATAGCCAGTATGGTTTCAGAACGTATTTACTCCAAGATTTCTGTTTTCTCCCTCCGACCCCCATGTCCCTGGATCCGATTCGAGTCGAAAATGGAACATCTGAGACATAAGATCCTTCTTTATATTAATTTTCATTAAGGTCCGATCACCTATTCGTAAGATAAAGATACCCCAATTTTTACGTTTTCAAAGAATTCCAGTTTCCCACCTCCAACTTCAACAAACGTCATAGGATCTGGTCGAAATTTAAAATAAGAGCTTTAAAGCACAATATCCTTCTAAATATCAAATTTCATTAAGATATGATCACCTGTTCGTAAGTTACAAATACCTCATTTTTCTAATTTTTCAGAATTATTCTCCCCTCCCCAACTCCATCGAAAAGAACGGATCCGGTCTGATTATGCCAGTCGCGTATCTTGGACTTTTTATTGTTCTTCCCACCCAGTTTCATTTTGATCTCTCCACTTTAAGTATTTTCCAAGATTTCCACCCCCCCCCCCAATGACGCTGGATCCGGTCGGGATTTAAAATAAGAAATCTAATTACGAGGTCCTTCTAAATATTAAATTTCATTAAGATCCGATCACTTCTTCGTAAGTTAAAAATACGTCAGTTTTTATAATTCTTCAGAATTAACCCTCCCCACCCCAACTCCCCCAAATAGAGCAGATTCGTTCCGATTATGTCAATCACGTATCCAGGACTTCCACTTATTTTCCCCACCAAGTTTCATCCCAAACCCTCCACTCTAAGCGTTTTCCAAGATTTAAGCTCCTCCCCCCAACTCCACCCAATGTCACCGGATCCGGTCGTGATTTAAAATAAGAGCTCTGAGACACGATATCCTTCTAAATGTCAAATTTCATTGAGATCCGACCACCCGTTCGTCAGTTAAAAATGCCTCATTTTTTCTAATTTTTCAGGATTAACCCCCCCCCCCCAACTATCCCAAAGAGAACTGATCCGTTCCGATTATGTCAATCACGTATCTAGAACTTGTGCTTATTTTTCCCACCAAGTTTCATCCCAATCCCTCCAATCTAAGCGTTTTCCAAGATTTTAGGTCCCCCCCGACTCCCCCCAATGTCACCAGATACGGTGGGGAATTAAAATAAGAGCTCTGAGACACAATATCCTTACAAACTTCAAATTTCATTAAGATCCGATCACTCCTTCGCAAGTTAATAATACCTAATTTTTTCTAATTTTTCAGAATTAGCCCCCCCTCCATTTCCCCCAAACAGATCAGATCTGTTCTGGTTACGTCAATCACGTGCCTAGGACTTCTGCTTATTTTTCCCACCAAGTTTCATCCCGATCCCCCCACTCTAAGCGTTTTCCAAGATTTTAGGCCCCCCCCCCCAACTCCCCCCAATGTCACCAGATCCGGTGGGGAATTAAAATAAGAGCTCTGAGACACAATATCCTTTCAAACTTCAAATTTCATTAAGATCCGATCACTCCTTCGCGAGTTAAAGATACTTCATTTTTATCTAATTTTTCAGAATTAGCCACCCCCCCCCCAACTCCCCCAAACAGATCAGATCTGTTCTGGTTATGTCAATCACGTACCTAGGACTTCTGCTTATTTTTTCCCACCAAGTTTCTTCCCGATCCCTCCACTCTAAGCGTTTTCCAAGATTTTAGGTTCCCCCCTCCAACTCCCCCAAATGTCAACGGATCTGGTCGGGATTTATAATAAGAGCTCTGAGACACAATGTCCTTCCAAGAATCAAATTTCATTAAGATCCCATCACTCGTTCGTAAGTTAAAAATACTTCTATTTTTTCCGAATTAACCATAAAAAGTGACATTTCTTTTTCCGTGACTCCTTGATAATCTTGTACTTTTCCCCCGATAAATTAAAAAAAAATAAATCAAAAAACAAGTTTTTATAAAAGAAACGTAAAGGCCTTCAGATCAAGATCAACTTCAGATCAGAAGAAAAAGAAACCTACAATAACTCAAGCTCAAAACGACCAGAAATTACTATTGAAGAATAGATGGAACCTGAAAGGAATAGAAACTAATTGAACCATCATAGCAAAAACATAGAACAGGAATTAATTAGGGGTTCGGCGCCGTTTCTTTTTTTAGCTATAACAGAAACAGTAAGAAAAGGCAATTAAAAAACGGAACAGAAACAGAGAAAGAAAACGGAATTCCGTTTCTTTTTTCGATTTTTTTTTTTTACCGAAATACTACTAATATAAATGAATAAATAAATCTTAAAACGAGAAATATTTAAACTGAATATTCAAATCAAGCTTAAAACGAACAATAATATTTTGCTATTGAAAACGAAACCCAAAACGAACCAAAATTAATTAAACAATCAAACAATAGATACAGACATAAATAAATCTTAAAACAAGCGAAACTTAATTTGAAACGAACAAAAACCACTACAAACAAGATTTTGGGTTTTGCCTCCTTCTCTCACTGGAAAAGTCTAAAACCTACTGCGTCATTGGCACTTTAAATGTGTCTTAAATAGTATTGGAAAGTACAAACAAAATCAAACTGAACGTTTGATATAATGCTATGAATTGTTGAAAGATCACCAGTTCAAAATTTTTTTTCATTTAAATTTCATTTTCAATGCTCTAATAATTGGAAAAGAAAACATTCCAAGAATAACTTGTTGTCACTAAAGCACCAATGACGCAGTAGGCTTTAGAATTTTACAGTTAGGGAAGGAGACAGTAGAAAACTGTTGTTTCTAGTGAAGCTAAATTTGTCTTGAACAGTCTCAGAAAGATAATAAAATCAAATATATAATGATATTGATTGCTGAAAGATCATCAGTTAAAAATTTAATTTTACTGTATTTTTTATGTTTATTTTCAATGTTGTAATAAGTACAAAAGAAAATATGTGTAATATAATTTGTTTTCAGTACGGTTTTAGATTTTAACAGTGAGAAGAGGAGGCAAAACCAAAACTTATTTGTATTGATTTTTGTTCGTTTAAAGCTTAGTTTGCATATTCAATTTAAACTTTAATCGTTTTAAGATTTCTGATTTATTATAGGTTTCTATCTCTTCTGATCATAAGTTTTTCTGGGTAGGGAGGAGGGGGATTGGGGTCCGACCGTAAGAGGGCCAGGGGTCAGCTCCCATGATCTTTGGAATATCAAGTTTGTTTTTTTTTTTGGGGGGGGAGGTAGGGCCATATAGAGAAGGTAAGGCGTCATCTCCCTGAAATTTTGGAATAAAATGGAGCTCACAAGTTTTTGAGCGGGGGGGGGGGGGGGCGGACTTATCCAATCTTTGAACTATTTTCAAAACCCTCACATAAGAACCTTATATGTACCCAGGATACGACACTTCCTCCAGCTCATAGGGGGCTGTGTTGGCCCTGAATTTTTGTTATCTGATCTTTTGACTTTTTTCAACAAAACAATTATTTCAAAATTCGCTAGGATGAATTTTGGGTAAAAAGGGCGGAAGTTACCCTCCAGTCATTTTTGATTCTTAAAATGGAAACCAGAAATTTAAATTTCCAAATAAAATGAGTCCCCGATGAGGTTTATACAACAATTCCTTCCCCAAAAAACCTAACATGCCTCGAGGCATAATCTGCAACACTTGCCTCCGGGTTCTAAGGGGTTATGTACACCTCTTGAGTTTTTGTTACCTGATCTTTGGTCTATTCTTGACAAAACAAGAATTTAAAAATTTCGATCAGACGCACTTGGTGAAAAGACGATTGGTGCGGGGGAGGGGGAGCTAGTTACAATCAGATTACTTTTGACACTCAGAAAGTGAACTAGTACTTTCGATTTCTATTCATTTGAGTCCCCACCGAAGTTTACCTTCTCCATAAAACCTTATATACTCCCGGCCATAAGATACAACCTTTTCTTCTGGATCTGGAGGGGGGTTTTATGTTAGCCCCGATTTTTTTTATGATCGTTGGACTACTTCAAACAAAATAGCTATCTCAAAATTCAGATTAAATGCGTTTGGAAAAAAGAGGGTGTGTGTGAGGGGGGTGAGTAGATTCCCTCCGACCACATTTGACTCTTAAAACAGTAACTAGAACTTTCAATTTCTAATCTAGTGACCCCCCTCTGAAGTTTATACGACCACTCCTTACATAAAAACCTTATATGCCCCCGCTGCATAACTTACAACACTTGCCCCCAGGCTCGGAGGGGCTCTGTCAATCCCAGAGTTTTGTTATTTTATCTTTAAAAAGTCTTGAACAAAATGGCTATCTAAAAATTTTGATAAGAACATTTGGAAAAAAGGGCCTTGTGGGGGGGGGTCTAGCTGCCCTCCAATCACTTTTAACTTCAAAACATCATCAGAAATTTCCATTTACAATCGAATGAGCCCTCTCCAAAGTTTATACTACCTTCTCTTCCATAAAATCTTAACATTTCCCGGGACGGAAGTTAAAACCCCTAGTTCTCCCAATTGATAGGGGGGATATATCGATCTCGAAGTTTTTGTTGTAGACTATTTCAATGAAAATGCCTATCTGAAATAGATTCAATGTATTTGAGAAAAAGAGGGTGCATGGATGGGGGGGGAGGGACGGGAGGTTGATAACCTCCCGTCATTTTTGACTCGTAAAAATTTAAAAAACACTTGCCACTCGGCTCTGGAGGTTGTGTCGACCCCGGAATTTTCGTTATCTGATGATTGAACAATTTTCAATAAGATGGCTATCTCAAAATTTTTATCAGATGAGGTCAGGGAAAAAGAGCGTGGGGGGAGGGTAGTTGACCTCCGATACTTTTTTATTCTTAAAAAATAACTAAAAACTTTGATTTCGCAACAAATGAACCCCTCTGAAGTATACGAGCAACCCTTCCATAAGAACCATATATGTCCCCTGAGTATAACTTGCAACACCTGTCCCTGGGCCCTTGGGATTTGTGTCAACCCCCAGTTTTTGTTAACTGATCTTTGAACTATTTTTGTAATTTTTATCGGATGCATTTGGTGGGGAGGCTGGGGGGATACTTGCTCTCCGATCCCTTTTTAACTTCTAAATAGGACTTATTTTTATCTCCAGTTTCCGGACTTATTTTTATCTCCAGTTTCCGATCGAATGAGCCCCCTCTGAAGCGTATATGGCCATCCTTTCCCTATGAAGTACCCCTGGAAAAAAGAATCTGACCCTTATTGCCTTAGGGTTGGTGGGGGGAGGCTATTTGCTATCGGATCACTTTTGACTCTTAGAAAGGGAACTACAACTTTCAATTTCTAATCATTTGAGTCCCCTTCGGAGTTTATACGGTCGGATCTTTCTTAAAAACCTTATAAACCCCGGGGCATAAGTTACAACCCTTCCCCCGGGTTTCGGGGGGGGGGACGATTTTTATCACGGAATTTTTTTTTCTGATCTTTGGACTATTCCAAACAAAATGGATCCCTCAAACTTTTGATCAGATGCATTTGAGGAACATGGGGTGTGAGAAGGGAATAATACCCACCTATCACTTGTGATGACTCTTAACCCTTTCAGTCATTTTGTTCTCAGTTGAGAACATACCATTATCTGCCACCTAGTGTCTTATGTTACAGGTAAATATGCATTCAAATTAGCGCGCCATAAGCTTCATTCATCAAGAAATAATCTGGAAAAAGTTTGAAAGTTCTAACTTCAAAACTCCATTTTATACAGAAGTTTGAAGTTGAGGAATGGATGGATCTCAAAATAGTGCAGAACCAGGTAAGACTCCAGTCTATGTGTAAAAATATGGATGAATCTATGGCCATATCTAACAACTAATACTTAGACAAGATAAGTTAAGACATCTAGTGGCCAAAAATAGACTAACTGCGTGAACACTGGAGGGCAGGCGATTTTTCTCAAACTACGTGTCCTCAACCGAGTACAGTGTGATCAACGCATAGCAAACTGAGCAAGCGGCGTGTAATTTTTACATTGCTTTTTTCGTTGTTTCTTTCAAATATAATATTCTATGTATGGTGAATTTACACGTGGTAAATCTATTGGAAAAATTCTCGGAAGGAGAGGGAAAACGTAAAAGCTGTAATTTGTACATTTCTTTGACTAAGTTGGGTTGTTGGGTTGTAAATAAGGGTTGTAATTTGTAGGGGTTGTAAATGCTAAGTTGGGTTGTAAATTTGAAGTTGGGTTCTAGATGATTTTCCTAGGTTGTTTCCTTAAGAAGAACTTTGATTGTTGTTCATAGAACTATAAGACTCGTTTGGTCCTGAGATTCAGTTATTTTTCTGTTAAAATTCTTTTTAAACTTTCACCAGGCTGATGAAAAAATATTTTAATTTTGGTTGTTAAACACACACAATTTGAAATATATACTTCAAAATATGAAAAATATAATTTATAGGCAGCGCATTTGCTTCTTTTTTGTTTTCCCCAGACCAATTCGAATGGTATGAGTGGTCTTAAAAACTTAAAGAGGGGCCCATTTGATTGGAATTTCAAGTATCCTGATTAGGAATTGAGAGTTATTAGAGGACAACCAGCCACTCCCAAGCCATTTTTTCTTAGCATAGTTGAAAAGCCCAGTAACTATGGACCTAGGGGTTTCATGCCCCTCTGACAAGGGATATTAATTGTGCAAGTCGACCATTGTTTACATTTAAGGTGTCATTAGTGGGACAAAGGGCCTGTTTGAACCTGAAAGTATGAAAAGGCTGAGAGCATTAAGGTAAAACTTTTAGGGCATGCTATAGATGAGGTTAATTTAGATGTTCATCCAGGTTTACCAAAAGGTGCATCTGCAATATCCCAGGAATGGCTAAGGGTGGGTTGTTAGTTTGAAATTTCCAAGGAATGTTCAGCAGTATGTTAAACTAGATCAAAATACACTATTTACATCTATGTTTTCCGAAATACACTTAGGAACTACTAAGTGTATTATCGAAGCTATCGAAGTGTCATTTTTGTAAACGATATGGGTTAAAAATAAATTAATTAAATAAAAAGTCATGATGTGCATCTATATGGTCAAAAGGATGCATCTGTATAGTGTAAGAAACAGCTAAAGATAATAAAGATAAAATAAACAGCTAAAGAAAGTCGTATCTAGAAATGTTTTATTATCACTTCTACACCGTTTTCTTTATCCTAATAATGACGAACAGGGCAATGAGTGCAGTTTTACAACTATTTTTTTCAGGTCCTTCGCAGCGTCCAAGGCGTTTGCGCGTCAACCAGCAGCAAATTTTGAACATTTTTGATCAAATTGACAGTGACATCTCCGATACAGACCTTCTGGATAGCGACGAGGAGCAGGACGATTACGACCCTCGACCCAATGCAGGAACGGCAGCAGTGAGTTCCAGTGAAAGTGCATCAACTGAAGGCGAGGAAGTTGATGTAAGGCCTCCACCGAGGAAGGGCAGAACCAAGGTTTGGAAGAAGAAAAAATTTGATAAAGCTTATAAAAGCACAGCCCCAAGTCTACCTGTACCAGGTCATGATGAGCCTATAAACTATTTTGCGGAATATCTAACAGAAGATTTTTTGAAATCCCTGCAAACCAAACCAACCTGTACTCCGTCCAGAAGACTGGAAAATCCATTGATACTAACGCAGTCAAAATGAAGAAGTTTTTTGGGATTCACGTTGCCATGGGGGTTTTCAATCTCCCACGATACCGGATGTACTGGGGTACACGAACGCGCATCCCACTCATCGCTGATACGATGAACTTCAACAGATTTTCCCGCCTTCGGTCCTTCGTTCACTTGGTTGATAATACTTCCAAAGACCCTGATAACTTGGATCGTCTTTGGAAAGTGCGACCTATTATTGATATTGTGCAGAAGAAAACGCAGACTATTTCTCCGTCTGAGCACCTCTCCTGTGACGAGCAGATGGTCCCTTTTACTGGAAACCTTGATATCAAACAGTATATTCGGGGAAAACCTTGCCCATGGGGCATCAAAATCATCGTGCTGTGTAATGCGGATGGAAGAGTACTCTCTTTTGAAATTTATCAGGGCAAAAAGATGAACATGGCTGAAGAGTACAAAAGCTTTGGCCTCGGAGCAGGTATGGTTTTGAATCTTGCTGGACGACTTCAGCTTGTGGAATTTACTAAACTTTATTTCGACAATTTCTTTACGTCTTTGGCTTTGCTGGAAAGACTAAGTGAGATGGGCCTCTACGGAATAGGCACTATACAAAGCAACAGGCTTCAGGGAGCTAGGCTGGAAACTGATTCTAACATGAAAAAGAGAGGAAGGGGATCATTCTGTGAAGTAGTGGCTAGTAGTGGAGATACCTGCTTGGTGAAATGGACGGACAACAGATCAGTTATCCTTGCATCGAATATGATTGGAAGTGGAGCAGTGAACAAGGTACGCAGATGGTGTAAACAAACAAAAGCCTACTTGCAGGTTGACCAGCCCCAAGTTGTATCCCTGTATAACCAGTATATGGGTGGAGTGGACAAGATGGATCAAATGCTATCATATTACCGAACATTCATTAGATCTAAGAAATGGACCATGAGACTGATCTTCCACATGGTCGACCTATCCATCTGCAATTCATGGCTAGAATATGTAGCTGATCGGAAGGCCAAAGCAGAACGCTCGATGGACTTGCTCTCCTTCTGCATGGAAATAGCAGAGGCGCTTACGTCTGCTGAAGGCATGACCCCCAGAAGAAGGGGTCGCCCAAGGTCTCTCACCTCTAGTGAGGAGGACGAACATGAAAATGTAGACGAATCAGCATCTCGCAAAAGAAAGATGAAGTTTCAGCATCCGTGCTCAGCAGTGAAAAATGATGCATTCTCTCATTGGCCTCAAAAAGTAAAGGGCCAGAGTAGGTGTAAAAACTCGCCATGCGTGTTGAAAACTCGCACTATGTGTTTGAAATGCAATGTTCCATTGTGTCTAGAAGAGGACAGGAACTGCTTCAAAGAGTTCCACATTAAAAAGTGAAATTTGTCTGTGCTTAGTATTTTTTTATAACTTCTCAATAAACTCACTATATCTGATGAAAAATTACAAAGTTGATCACACTGTCCTCAACTGAGTACATGCTAGAAAACATAAAAAGGTTCCTCCAAAAAATCTAAAAAAAAATTGACGATGATTAGGTACCCCAAGGTGTCATGCAGTCTGGTTTTTAGAATTTTCCATCAAAGGAAAATAATTCGTGACTGAAAGGGTTAATACGGTAAAAAGAACTTTCAATTTCGAACAAAATGAGCCACCTCTGATGTTTATACGACCACCCCTTATGTCTCCTGACTCTCAAAAAGGGCTCTATAAATTTCAAACAACTGCTTCAAGGTTCTGGGGGCTATTATCCCAGGATATTGTTACATGATCTTTGGTCTAGTTCGACATCGGAGTTTTCGTTATCTGATCTTTGAACTATTTAAAAAAAAAAATGACGACAAATCTATATTATAAGGTACATTTTGAGAAAAAAAATGCGGAGAGGGAAGGAAGGGCTAGTTGCTTTCCGCTCACTTTTGCTTCTTAAAAAAGGCACTAGAACTTCCAATTTCCAATCGAATGATCCCCCTACGAATTTTGAATATCCCTTCCATATGAAGTGCCTCTGGGAAAAATAAATAAATAATAAAACATTGGAGGCGTATGGACTTTACTATAGGCAATGCTATAGCGTTGCATCTGATCAATCAATACACACCAAATTAATTATTTTGAAAAGAAAACATATCTGTAACCAGGATGTAAAATTTCCTTTAATATAACAAATATCTTTTTCAGAAAATTTCACGCGAATTCGACTAACCGAAAAAACCTCATATGGCAGTGACGAGGTCGGAAAAGCCAAGAGCTCATATGGCATGAGCTCTGGAAAAATTCTAAGAATCAATAGATTAATTCAAAAGGAAAATCAGAGGCTCAATGCCAGTCGGGATTCTAACAAGTCCTTCTAAATACCAAAATTAAAATAAGATCCGATCACCCACTAGTAAGCTAAAAATACCTAATTTTCTCTGATTTTCCCTCTCCCGCCAGCCCCCTAAATGGCGAATAGGAGAAAACGACTTTATCAAGTCAATTTGTGCAGGTCCCTGACACGCCTACCAATTATCATCGTTCTAGCACGTCCAGAAGCACCGAACTCGCCAAAGCACTGGACCCCCCTAACTCCCCCAAAGACAGCGGATCTAGCCCAGTTGCGCCACTCACGTATCTACGATATGAACTTATTCTTCCTAACAAGTTTCATCCCGATCTCTCCACTCTAAGCGTTTTCCAAGATTTCTGGTTTCCCCCTCCAACTCCCCCCAATGTCACACGATCTGGTCTAGATTTAAAATAAGAAATCTGAGACAGAAGTTCCTTCTAAATATCACATTTCATTAAGATATGGTCACCCGTTCTTAAGTTACAATATTTCAATTTTTCCGAATAAACCCCCCCCACCACCCCCAAAGAGAGCTGATCTGTTCCTATTTCCAAGCACAAGTTATGTCAATCACGTATTTAGGATTTTTGCTTATTTTTTTTTCACCAAATTTCATCCAAACCCCTTCACTCTAAGTCTTCTAAGATTTCCGGTCCCCCCCACTCCCCCCAATGACACTGGATCAGGTCAGGATTTGAAACAAGAGATCTGAGGTACGAGGTCCTTCTACGACTCCTTCGTAAGTTAAAAATACCTCATTTTTTCTAATTTTTCAGAATTAACCCTCGCCCAAAGAGAACGGACCTTTCCAGTTATGTCAATCACGTATCTAGGACTTGTGCTTAGTTTTTCCACCAAGTTTCACCCCGACCCCTCCACTCTAAGCGTTTTCTGAGATTTTATGTTTTCCCCTCCAACTCCCCCCAGTGCCACTGGATCCGATCGGGATTTAAAATAAGAGCTCTGAGACACGATATCCTTCTAAATATCAAATTTCATTAAGGGCCGATCACCCATTCATAAGTCAAAAATACCTCATTTTTTCAAATTTTTCCGAATTAGCTGTCCAACTACTCCCCCCAGACGGTCGAATTGGGGAAACAATTATTCAACGATAATGAAAATATTTCAAGCCCCCCCCCCGTCTTTGATGGAATAATGCCAATTATTTCTATTAAAAGAATTTCTGGACTTCATGAAATGTTGCTCTCTTAAACAAATTTTTACTAAGTAAATTTGCCACTTTCATACCTGTAATCCTTAACGTTGACAAATTCTTACCATAAACTTCGTAGGGAATTGGTATAATACACACCCCTTTCTTTAGATTAAGTATATACCAAAAGAGGAAAAATTACATGGAGACCTGGTAATTCAGTCCCCGTTTTATCTCAACAAGTTCCTGGCGACCAGACGAAAAATTATTGGCTCAAGTTTGGTCTGAAGCTACATTTGCTACAAGTGAGCAGCCAATAAATAATTGTCAATTATATGTTAATTCAAGAAACAATTTTCTTATTTATCTGTTAATTTTCTTATAATTTCCAATGATATCTGTTAATATATAAAAAAGAAAAGACAGTCATCTTCAATACAGCTCTATTAGCAAACAAAACAATCACGAAAATTAGTTTCTTCTCAATTTGACAGCCGCGCCTAGACGCCAGACATTCCAGAGAAAATATACAGAAGCAAATCTTTCACTTTTTTCAAGAAGTTTCTCAGACGACGAATAAACAGAGCGACTGGACCATGATATGAGCATTACGATTGAGACGTACGAAAAATCAGGGAAAAACTAGCAAAATATAAAGAAGAAACGAAAGAATAGAATACCTCAGACTATATAAAATCCAGGTATTTTTTTTTTCTTTCATTTTTCACAAGAAAAAATCTCGAACATTTGATTTTAATTAAATAGCGACGAAGACCACACTGCCTTTCCATATAAAACAAACACAACTTAGGACCAACAGGGAAATTGTTCCAAGACAGTGGAATTCAATTCAGTGGATATTTCGATGTCCAAGGGTGGTCTTCAGCACAACACCAATATACATATATATATATATATATATATATATATATATATATATATATATATATATATATATATATATATATATATAAAATGTTTCTAAAAAACATTTTAAGAACAGCCTTAGCATCCTTACTTCAACGAAGTTAAAACCAGGACTCTGTCTTTTAACCGGAAGGACAGTGTTTACTTCAACCAAATATCGACAAATATTTCGCTTCATATTCTTTTTCCTTTCAAAATCCCAAATTTTGCAATTCTTTGAAAATCACAATCCAAGCCTCGTTATCCACTTTTAACAACAGTGTTGTTCAGCAACTTAAGACTAGTTACTTGTACAAAAAGTTCGGCCTTGATTGATATTCCCGGCACCAGATCCTAGAAAACATTGTGAAGGCAAGATATGCACCAGCAGACCTCTCAAAGTTTGACTGAAAATTCGAGCATTAAGAATAAAAAGTTGATTGAAGAATATAAAGTTCCGTGTGTAAAGGGCAGATAGCCCAGAAGCACTAAGGACTACATGAAATTGCTTGAGATTTGCTTTGAGTATTATATAAAGTTGAAAAATAAAGCAATGCATTGACATTGCTCAAATTTGTGGGAAAGGCGCAGTAAACAGTACAGGATGTAGTAAGATGAGTAAGACAAATAGACTTTTCTCTGACTATACATAAAATAAATTGATTCAGCCAGCAATTCAATGGTGAATATGATAGACAACAAAACCAAAACGTTTATTTTATATGGGTGTTTTAGGTAATTTGGGTATAAGATCACTACAATTATCACAACATAGTTAAGACCCATTTATAATTGGGCAAAAAATAAACAATAATATTTTAGTCAGAACCAGAATATAGTTGATTAACTCAAAACCTTCACGGTTTTCCCAAGGGTAGTAGAAATTTAGACCCTTTTCATATGCAACAGTAGCTAATCATTTCTAAAAAATACAAGTGGCATATTCACTGGCCCACTTCATGCTTCACACCCATTTTCAGAATTACACCTAACGTTTAAAGTTTGTTCCGTCTGCCTGTCTTTATAATTTTTACAGCACTGAGAAACATTTCAATAACAACGTCAGAACAAGAAAGAGTAAAATCAAATTTTAATGCCACTTTTAGATACACGTTTTAGACCTTGAAGCCATGCCGAAATATACGACCGGCGAAGGACACAATTATGCTGGCAGTAGCGCACCGTCGGCGCCACCAATTTTTTTTTTGGCGACCCGCCACTGAAAAATTGTCGGTGGCGCACCACCAATTTACCGGTGGTTGTTTTTTTTTCTAACTCTTTAGCTATTTTTAAAAAAGTTTTGAAAACTAAATTCGTATCATTTTTCATCAGAACTCATTCCACAATTTTTTTCCTTAGCTTCGTTATCATGAACGAACATCAGACAAAATAAGGACGAGATATCTCAACTTCTCAAAAACATTCTTTTGACCCAAATGATCGATAGCGAGACCTTAAACTGCTTGATGTTTATATTAATCCGACACAATTCAATAAATTTATTAAAAAATTCAATAAAATTCAATAAGACCGAAAATTCAAAGAATTAAAATCAAATACCTAACATGCATTTGATTTTTATCAAGATTATGTTATTTTATCAGGTTAGGTATTTGATTTTAATTCTTTTAATTTTTAGTCTTTTATTGAATTTATTTAATTTTTTGGCAGTTTTCTTTCATTGATTATGTTGTAATTTCTGCGCCTGTTTTTTGGTTTTGTTTTTTCCTTGATCATACTATTTTGTTCGCGCTGAAGAAGAGAGGCGGCTATTCTCTCGAAATATTTGCTTTCTGTGTTTTCTTCACTATTTTCATTTGGCTTTTAAAAACCCTATTTTTTTCTAGATTGTTTTTTTTTCTTTATGTTATGGCAGGCCAATGTGGTTTAAGGAATTATCTAAGCTCAGGCCTTTTTTACCCAAAGCTCATCACAATATTTGTAACAATTAAGCTAATGCATGCAAATTTCCTGTGACTTCACTTTATTTATTTTCACCGAAAACGGTAATCATGCAGAACTTAGACAACAGTTTAAAAAGTGTAAAACCTACAAAAACAATAAGAAATAAGTAGAATTGGCATATTACACACATTCCATGCCATGGCCTTTACAATCAATTTATGCAACAAAAATCAAAATTTGTGTATAGTGTTCGTTCGGAACCAATTTTTCACAAAAGAGATATCAATGGAAATTTTTTTTTTTCATCTTGATGGTAAAAAGATTACTAACACACAGTCCACCCAGGGTCTATTTTGGTAAAACCAGAAATTCATCCAAAACAGTGTCCGGTTAATGCAACATTATACCGCTCGTGCAACTCTTATGTATAACAATTTTGGGAAGAGCTTCTCTCGAATAGCTTTTTTCTATTGTTTTCAAAGTTTCGTTCGCTGTCTTATTTAATAGCTTTTTCTTTTTTTTAAATAGATTTTTGTTTCAACTGTAAATGGTGAGGCAGAACAGCCTAACAAATTATTTTCAACAAAATTATCATTCAAAAATCATCGGACTATGGCCTATTTTCGTAATGACCAGAGATTCCACTAAAACTGTGTCCAGTAAAAGTGAAAATACTGACCAAGGCTAAAATATTTATTTTCTCTTAACCGGAGAGTATATGCGAGAAAACATCTATCAGAAGTAAGCTAACCTTCATCAGAAAATACACACTCTCGAATCGACCAACGATGATAAACACGCTCTTGAGACATAATTGGCAAACACAGATAAATGTGATACTTACCAATACAAGAAACAGTCCTGAGAAGTGTTCCAGCTTTCCCAGGACTGCTTATCTGACCTAAGCTAAAACCAGCTTCTTTGATTTATTGTTTACAGCAAAACGGTGATTCACAAGGAGAAAGAAGCACAACAATACTGATTCTGCATGATCAAAAAGCCTTAGTACAAAAATAGACTCCTAATGTTAAAAATATGCAATTTTTTTAGTCAGCCACTGCAAGAATTTCAGGACCATTTTTAAGGAATGAACTGAATTCTCCTCTGCTATTTTGGAAACCATGGTTCTCTTTCTGAACTTGCATTATATAAAAAAATAAATATATTGATGTATAGATTTTCATAAAGTCAGACAAAAGAGACAAAAGAGGAAACTGATTAAAACCAACAAACGGAAAAAAACAACAACAACACCAACAAAAAAGCATACCTGCACCATGGATGCAAGGCAATCCACATTTTTGAAAATAGTGAGCCAAAACTCCGGAATGCCTTTTACGTCTTCAGGAAATATTTCCTCCTTCTTTTCACCTTCAGCAATTTTGGCTTTGGCTTTCACTTCTTCTGAAAGATCCTCATTTTCTTCGTCTAAAGCCCAATGGGTTTCAGCGTCTGAGGGTTCATAGACTCCATTAACGATTTGTTGCCTCTGCAACAGTTTACAAATTAGTCTTTAATAAACATTAAAGCTGCACTTAAAAAATTGAAAGCAATTAACACTCAGTTATATCTGAAAACCGAAGAATGTTAAACAATCTTGAGACTGGTATTATAGCCTTGCGTTTTTGAACAGATTTCTTTTAATTGCCATAAAACCTTTGCTGTCAAAAACAAAGCTGAACCAGTACATGAATTACTGTCATAAATTTCAACATAGATTGATATTTCCCTGCTGTGGCATACTGATTAAACTATAAATGAAATAATATAAAAACATGCTTGACATTCTTTGTTTTTATGGCACTTGGTATTTGCCAAGTGGCACATAGCGATCACAATTTCTGTTGGTCTGTCTGTCCTGGTTTTGCTAGTTTGGGCACTTCCCGATAAGCTAGAACGATGAAGTTTGGCAGGCGTATCAGGGATCAGACCAAATTAAATTAGAAATATTCGTTTCCCCGACTCAACCATCTGGGGGGGGGGAGTGGGAGGACGGTCAATTCGGAAAAATTAGAAAAAACAGGGTATTTTTATCTTACGAACGGGTAATAAGGTCTTAATGAAATTTGATATTTAGAAGGATATCGTGTCTCAGAGTTCTTTTTTTAAATCCCGACCGGATCCGATGACATTGGGGGGAGTTGGATGGGGAAACCTGAAATCTTGGAAAACACTTAGAGTTGAGAGATCAGGATGAAACTTGGTGAAAAAATAAACATAAGTCCTAGATACGTGATTGAAATAACCGGAACAGATCTGCTCTCTTTGGGGGAGTTGGAGGGGAGGGGGTTGATCCAGAAAAATTAGAAAAAATGAGGTATTTTTAACTTACGAACGAGTGATCGAATCTTAATGAAATCTGATATTTAGAAGTACCTCGTAACTCAGACGTGATATTTTAAATCCCAACCGGATCTGGTGAAATCGGGGGGAATTGGCGGGGGAAACCGGAAATCTTGGAAAACGCTTAGAGTGGAGAATATGCATCGGCACTGTTTCTGTTTTCTGTTTCTGTTTTTTCTTGCCTGTTTCTGCCTGTTTCTGTTTCTGTTTTTACAAAAAACAGAACAGAAAACAGAAACAGGCTACCTGTTTTTGTTTTACCTGTTTCTGTTTCTGTTCTGTTTTTTTTTTTTTTCATCTGTTTTTTTCCGTTTCTGTTTTTTTTTTATCTGTTTTCTGTTTTTTTTTCTGTTTTTTTTTTCAAATGCCGCGCTATCTAGCGGGCATGATACCGAAACGCATGATACCTACCCGTACCTACCGTACCGAAACGCACATCTAGCGGGCATGATACCATGATACCGTTGATTTTTGAATTTAAACAAAAAGGGAATAGTTGTGGGAAAAGTCAAAGTCATGGCCAATTGTAGAAAAAAGCTAAGACAGATTGTCCAATTAAGTGGACAACCCAGTCAAGGTTAATTTTACCCCTTTGATTGCCGTTGTGACTGTCTCCCATTTATGCTACACCTCTCCGTGCATGCATGTCCCTTGACAATGCCGAAATAGAGTCAACCCGTTGACTACGGGTTGACTACTTGAAAATTTTCCTCTCATGCATGTCACTCCACAATGCTCAACTAGAGTCAACCTCTCATGCTAATTCACGGCGGGGTAAATCTGAGCGAAAGAGAGAGAAGCTTGAACGCTATACAGTGGACATGGGCTAGATGGGAACCCCATATGACAATGTCTCTACTATTGGTATATGTGTAGCGGATGGCTATTACCGCTTGAGCAACGGTCTAACCATTGACGGCTTTAAGGATTCGTGCTTTAAGCGGCAAACATGGGCTCAATGAAATCCCATATAAAAGAGGAATATAGCGTTGGTATTTACTTAGAGCAATGGGTTACCGATAGAACAGCGGTCCAACAAGCCACGGCTTGAAGGCATCCGTACTTTAAGCGGTGAACCTAGACACCTTGGTATGTGTGTAGCGGAGGGTTATTACCACTTGAGCAATGGTCTAACCATAGAGCGTTGGTATTTGCTTAGAGCAATGGGTTACCGCTATAGCGACGGTTTAAATAGCCTCTAACTTAAGCGGTGGACATAAGCTAGATGGGATGACTCTGTGTCTGTCTGGTATATATTAGCAAGCAGCGGTCTAAGTAGCCTCGGCTTGAAAGCATCCGTGCTTTAAGCGGTGAATATAGTGTTGGTATATGCTTTGAGCAATGGTTTACCGCTAAAGCAACGGTCTAAGAGCAACTAGGGTAAATTGTCAATTATAAATGACATTTAAGCTTGAAAGGAATATAGCGTTGGTATCACCCGATTGGACACATTTTATGACAAATTTCGCCCCCCCCCCCCTAAAAATACGCTAGTGTGTTGAATTACACGAAGTTGCTCATCTTTTGTATGTGACTACAAGGATTTACCAAGAAGATGTTTTCTTTCCTATTAGAAATAGAAGAAGTAAGGAAAAAACAGGAAAAACAGCTGTTTTTTTAAAAAAAAACAGCTGTTTTCTGTTTTTTCGAAAAACAGAATAGATTACAGAAACAGGTCACCTGTTTTTGTTTGACCTGTTTCTGTTTCTGTTCTGTTTTTTTTCTAACTGTTTTTTTCTGTTTCTGTTTTTCTCAAAAACAGAAACAGTGCCGATGCTTAGTGGAGAAATCATAATGAAACTTGGTGGGAAGAAGCTTTTGGCTCCTCCAACCTCGTCACAAGTGCCATATGAGCTCTTGGGTCTTGTTCGTTCAGAAAAAAGTTGGAAATTATCTCGTCTTATAATGTTATCAGATGTTAGGCTTTTTTTCTAAAACCAGTCATTAAGGAACACATAGTAGTGGTAGAGCAGTTTTATTGAAAACAAATATTTTTTATATAACAACACAACAAAAACAGAGCTTGCAAGGATGTGCTAACATAAAAAAAAGGAAAATGAGTTTATTTGTTGAGCTAACATATTTTGTTGAATTGTGCAAATGTGTCCATATTCTCACACTCAACCCACAAATATGCAGATACGGTGGCAAAATAACGGCAATATGCTGGTATCATCATCCTGCACACAATTTGGGAAAACTTATCTGAACTGATATTGGCTGGAAGCCCCACCCTAGACAAGTGCCAGATTTGTATTCACCTATGGTTAACCACAAGTAGTTTTCAAAACTTCCGCATTTAAACTTTACTTAGCAAAGCTAAATACAATTTTTGAATGGGAATAACAATCTGTTTTACCTACACTAGTGTAACAAAGGATTGGCCTTACAAAAATCTAGGCAAAACGTTAACTCTTTAGACAAGGGAGGGGTAAGCTACAACGCATGCAATATGACCAATAATTTACAGCGAGAGAATATAATTTTGGCTCTTCACTAACTCAAAAATCTTTTGCACTTAGATGAATGCAACTTCAAAGACTAGCTGTATATCATAAACTAGAGCAATGTAAAATCTTTTCAAATACCCTTACCAATAAAGAATACTGACTTATCACAAACTCAGATATTTGCTTTGTGTGATGAGTAAAACTTAGTTTCCATGAAGATATTTTTACGTTCCCATTTACTCTTCTTCCTTACTTGGAATACGCATATTGATTGGAGTACCTTTTTCTTTTCCACGCTCACAAGACAAATAATAGCAAATTAAACCTACATAAAATTCAATTCATACACGAGTAAAAAACAGAGAAGATGGGGATATCACAAGACATGCTGGAAGCAGTATCAGAGGTATTGAAAGGCAAAGTTTCACAAGAATATGTTTAATACATTTAAATGACGATGACGACAAAATATAATGATGGTTATGTTGTTTAGACAAAGCCAATACGGATAATAATAACAATAATAATAACAACAACAGTAATACTAAGGACCACTGTCTTCATTATCAATTACGGAAATGGCAATTCAGACAGATGCTTCAATAATCATCATTGCCATAGTCTCTCACGCTGTCATTGCTATCTAAAATATTAGCAGACATATGTATCATTATCCTAAATAATGTCCCTCCAAAAATATCCACCTAGGCCCCCTTCCCACACTTCTCCCTTCCAACTGTCATATAGAGTGGTCCCAATTATTAGAATGCGATCCAGGACATATCCTTCCAATAGCAAGGTGTTTACTGCCCCAAAATAAGAGTTTTGCAACCAAATTTTACATGGGTTGAGTTTACTGGGTTGACATTAATAGCTAAATATCAATTCGTCAAATAATGAATTAGATAATCTAGGTTCCAAGAGTAAATTTACCTTTTCGTAGAGGGGTAGATACATTTGATGATATTTTACTTCCAGTTCATGAACTTCATTAAAAAATTTGGCTTCTTCTTTTATTGCTTCAAGCTGGAGATTTTTCAATGCTCTTATCCTCCTCTTTATAGCTTCCGGCAACATCTGCAAATAGTAAAGTATATATATATATATATATATATATATATATATATATATATATATATATATATATATATATATATATATATATATATATATATATATATATATATATATATATATATATATATATATATTAAAAAAGCAAGTCCACAAGCAAGCAAGAAATCAAGCTTTTTTTCCTAACAAGCTTAAAATTAAAAACCAGTCACATTAATTTCAAAACAACATTAAACATCAGTAATTGTATAGATGTGGCATTTAGATCACACATATGCATTTTCATAATCGACATAAATAGTGTCAACTGACACTCTTTTTCTAGCTGTTAGTAAATAAGCTTTTGAAGATATGCTTCATTTCCCTCTTCAAATGACCCATTAAACTTAGCACCTCCCTTCTCATTCTTTTTTCATTCTCATTCGTTTGCTACGGGACAGGGGGAGGGGGCAACTACCCCTCCCAGACCTCGGTTTGCCTCCACTTCCCCCCAGACCTCAGTTTTCCTTCCCAGTTGAAATTTAGTTTCTTTCAAATCTCATCAAAACTAAGATAAACATGCATAATGCAAACATCAACAGAAACAGACCAGGTTTTTAGTATATATGTACATGTAAAGTGCTATACATTTATTAATTACCTTTAGGTAGTACTATAAAGTACATTTATAGTATTTTTCATGTACTAAATAGTACCTTTGTGGTACCACACGGCTTATCTTTTCTGTTTTTACTGCCACTTTCGCTTGAATTAGGAAAATTGGCTCTAACTTTGCCTTCCCCAGGATTTCAAAGAAATTACGCCCCTGCTGGTGAACCTTGTACATAGTTTTTGAAGAGGTTGAATTCCCACACTATCTGCTTATAAAAGGGCATGAGAATTACGCTATGTCCCCATCTTTCGAAAAATGCAGAAATAAACCCACAAGATGGAAAATCTTCCCCTTAAAAGTCACTCGCTATTTAGATTCCCTCACTCCATCCTGTTGCTCAGTTTGCACCTATCCTGTCCCCCATTGTTGCCATACTTCAAAAGTAAAAAAAACATGTTTTGCACATTGATTACTGAAAAAAGAGCTTACCGCTTCCTTCATTTGCTCCATATCTATGTTTTGATTAGCCTTTTAAATTATATATTACCCATCATATCAAATAACAGTTTTAACTAATATTCAAGGAAATATTCATGAACTCTGCCATATATTAAATGATTTTTTGCTTAAAATCATTTAATCTTTATGTTACTAAATCGGTTTTCCCTTCTTGTCAATTTTGACTTTTCTTTTTGTTTTCTAAT